>NW_006921618.1:18422423-18424612 GCF_000298275.1 Orycteropus afer afer
TATATATATATATATATATATATATATATATATAAGCTTTGCTGGTTTTTGTTTCTCTAGAGAACCCAGTCTAACACATTTGGTACTGGGAGTGGCTCTAGAGAGATAAAATAATAAGGATGGGCTTCCTAGATTGGTTCTCCAGTTTGATTAATTTTGATGACACTAGTGACTCTGCGTCTGCTAGTAAGAGGGCCCTACTAATCTGTGACATGAGGTGGCAAAATTAATACACAAAATAACACCACCAATACATCAAGTACTTGTGAGAAGTGAGGCTCTGAATGATTGGATATTTGATACTTTTCTGCAATTTTGTCAGAATGAGGAGTATAAGGAAGCTGATTGGTTGGTGCTATTCACACTGGACAAACTGGTGAAAGAGGGAGATGAGCTCAAAGCTGCTGAGTCTCGGCTTATGTGCCCCATAAAAGACCTCAATGCTTCCAGCTGTGCTCTGAAAGAAAGCCTTATATCTTCTAGTAACAGAGCTGATATTGCTGAAAAACAAACCCAGAATCTTATTGTAAGGTGGCTGAATTACAACACCAGCTAAATTGCCAATCCAGAACAGTGTCTGGTGTTAAAGTGAGGGCATTGATTGGAAAAAAATGGCATCCTGAAACCTGGAATGGGGACATATGGACAGATAATCAGGAAGATCAGGATATGGAGCCATAAATTCTGTTGAATCTCTCCCATCTGAAGGGATTACTGTAAAACCATTATCCCCTCCCCCTTAGTTTGATGGGAGTAACTCAACTGTTTCTGCTGGGTCATTGTTTGAGGCAGAGGCCATGGAAGACATTCCTGAATGCTCTCAGGAACTACTTCAAGCACCCATTGTTGCTTCAAGACCCATAACTAAAGTCAAGTCCAAGGAGTCCCAAGAGGTGAAATAGAAAGTGTGACTGAGGAGGTGATACACTATACCTGAAAAGACCTACTTAATTTTGCTAACATGTACAGACAGAGACCTGGAGAATATGTATGGGAATGGCTACTGAGGGTGTGGGATAATGGTGCAAGTAATGTAAGATTGGATCAGTCTGAGTTTATTGATTTAGGCCCACTAAGTATGGATTCTTCATTCAATGTCTCAGCTTGAGGGGTTAGGAGAGGATCTAATAGTTTATTTGGTTGGCTTATTGAGGCATGGATTATGTAGTGGCCTACCTTAAGTCAAGTTGAAGTACCAGACCTGCCTTGGTTTAATGTAGAAGAAGGTATCCAGAAGCTGAGGGAAATTGGCCTGTTAGAATGGATTTATCAGATTAGACCCCTAGAGCCAGAAATGGAGAGTCCAGTAGACATGCCTTTCACGAGTACCGTGAGGAATAAATTTGTGAAGGGAGCTCCAGCATCCTTGAAGATTGCTGTGATTGCTATTTTATGTGAACCTCATTTGACAGTGAGATCTGCCCTAATTGAACTAAAACACTTAACTACAATTGGGCTGATTGGACCCCATGGTAGGAAGGACCATGTGGCAACAGTTAATTGACAAAGGCAAGGTGGGCAATAATGGACAGCAGAGTCAGAACACTAATCAGAATAGTCTGACTTGTGTGGAATTATGGCATTGGCTACTTGCTCATGGTGTTCCTAGTAGTGAAATACATGGCAAGCCTACTAAATATTTACTTGATCTGTATAGACAGAAGAATTCTAGGTCATGTAAACAGCAGCCTAGATTGAATTGCCAGAATACAGAGTCACAACCTCTCAATCATTTCCCAGACTTGAGTCAGTTTACAGACCCACAACCCCTTGAATGAAGGGGAGACCAGGTCCCTTTGAGGAAAGACCCCACTACATTGCCAAAAATCTATAATGTCAGTCTTTCTCCTAGCCTTCCCCAAACGGATCTGAGGCCTTTTATGAGAGTGACTGTTCATTGGGGAAAAGGAAATAATCAGACTTTTCAGGGATTACTGGACACTGGCTCTGAATTGACACTAATTCCAGGAGACCCAAAGCATCATTGTGGCCCACCAGTCAGAGTGGGGGCATATGGAGGTCAAGTTATTGATGGAGTCTTAGCTAAGGTGTGTCTCACAGTGGGTCTAGTGGGTCCCCGAACCCATCCTGTAGTGATTTCCCCAATGCATAATTGGGATAGATATACTCAGCAATTGGCATAATTCCCCCATTGGCTCTCTGACATGTGGAGTAAGGGCTATTATGGT
>NW_006921618.1:18425953-18428127 GCF_000298275.1 Orycteropus afer afer
CACAAGTAAGTTGCATGAGGAAGTGGCCCAAATGCCTATGGTCTCCACTCCAGTCACATTACCTTCCCTGTCCCACTCTGCACCTATGGCCTCATGGGGAGTTCCTTATGATCAGTGGACTGAGGAAGAGAAAATTCGTGCCTGGTTTACAGATGTTTCTGCACGATATGCAAGCACCACTTGAAAGTAGACAGCAGAGGCACTGCAGCCCCTTTCTGGGACTTCCTTAAAGGACAGTGGTGAAAGGAAATTCTCCCAATGGGCAGAACTTTGAGCCGTGCATATGGCTGTTCACTTTGCATGGAACAAGAAATGGCCAGATGTGCGATTATATACGGATTCATGGGCTGTGGCTAACAGCTTAACTGGATGATCTGGGACTTGGAAGGACCATGATTGGAAGATTGGTGATAAGGATGTATGGGGAAGAGGTATGTGAATAGATCTCTCTGCATGGGCCAGATAAGTAAAGGTATTTGTGTCTCATGTGAATGCCCACCAAAAAGTGACCTCGGCAGAGGAGGACTTTAACAATCAGGTGGATAGGATGACACGTTCAGTGGAAAACAGCCATTTTTTCCCCAGCTACTCCTGTCATTGCTCAATGGGCTCATGAACAAAGTGGCCATGGTGGCAGGGATGGAGGTTATGCATGGGCTCAGCAACATGACTCCCACTTACCAAAGCTGATTTGGCTATCACCACTGCTGAGTGCTCAATCTACCAACAGCAGAGACCAACACTGAGTCTGTGATATGGAATCACTCCTCGGGGTGATCAGCCAGCAACCTGGTGGCAGGTTGATTATATTGGACTACTTCCATCATGGAAAGGACAGCATTTTGTTCTTACTGGAATAGATACTTATTTGGGATATGGATTAGCCTTCCCTGCATAAAATGCTCCTGCTAAAACTACCATCCATGGACTTACAGAATGCCTTATCCACCATCATGGTATCCCACACAGCATTGCTTCGGATCAAGGGACTCATTTCACAGCACACAAAGTGAGGCAATGGGCTTATGCTCGTGGAATTCACTGGTCTTACCATGTTCCCCATCATCCTGAAGCAACTGGATTGATAGAAACGATGGAATGGCCACTTAAAAACAAAATAAGGTGCCAGGTAGGTGGCAATACCTTGAAGGGTTGGGGCAATGTTCTTCAGGAGGCTCTATATGCTCTAAACCAGCATCCAATACATGGTTCTGTTTTTCCAATAGCCAGGATTCATGGGTCCAGGAACCAAAGGGTGGAAACAGGAGTGGTACCACTCACTATTACCCCTAGTGACCCACTCAAAAAATTTTTGCTTCCTGTCCCTGCTACCCTATGCTCTGTGGGTTTGGAGATCTTAGTCCCAAAGGGAGGAACACTCCCACCTGGAGACACAATACTGATTGCATTGAACTGCAAATTAAGAATTCCACCCAGCCATTTTGGCTTTCTCAAGCCTCTGGATCAATAGACAAAGAAGGGCATTACTGTACTATCTAGTGTGATAGATCCTGATTACCAAGGGGAAATTGGGTTGACTTTACATAATGGAGGTAAAGAAGAATATGTCTGGAATACAGGAGATTCTTTAGGATGTCTCTTAGTACTGCCATGCCTGTGATTAATGTCAATGGAAAATTACAGCAACCCAATTCTGATGTGACTGCTACTGACTCAGACCCTTCAGGAATGAAAGTTTGGGTCACCCCACCAGGCAAAGAACCACGTCCAACTGAGGTGCTTGCTGAGGGCAAGGGAAATAACAGAATGGGTGGTGGAAGAAGGTAGTTCTGAATATCAGCTACAACCACATGACCAGCTGCAGAAATGAGGACTGTGATTGTTACATTTCTTCATTGTATATGTGCATCAAATATCTTTGTTTCCTTCTGTTATGAACTGTGAAATGTAATTAAGGTTAATGCATTTTGGTTGTATGTGTGTTAGCGTATCCTGTTAGGCACAAATATGACTCTATAATTGTCTTTATTTAGAGATTATATATGGTTAAGAAGATGTGTACAACTACCAAGTTGACAAGGGGTGGACTGTGATAGTTGGAGCTGTATGTCAACTTGGCTGGACCCTAGTTCTGTGTGGTTTTTCCCATGATGGGACTGGATGACTGTGTTCTGAGTGGTCAATCTGCCCAAGGGGAGTTTCCCTAGGGGTGT
>NW_006921618.1:18428467-18443908 GCF_000298275.1 Orycteropus afer afer
TATATATATATACAAGCTTTGCTGGTTTTTGTTTCTCTAGAGAACCCAGTCTAACACAATGCACCTACCTGACCCAAGCCATGGTATTTTCAATCTCCTCCTATACATGTGAGAGCTGGACAATGAATAAGGAAGACTGAAGAAGAGTTGATGCTTTTGACTTGTGGTGTTGGTGAAGAATGTGGAATGTACAGTGGACAGCTAAAAGAACTAACAAATCTGTCCTGGAGGAAGTGCAGCTGGAATCATCCTTGGAAGCAAGGATGGCCAGACTTCGTCTCACCTGCTTTGGTCATGTTGTTAGAAAGGACCATTCTCTGGAGAAGGATGTCATGCTTGGTAAAGTGGAGGGTCAATGAGAGAGGAGAAGACCCTCAATAAGACAGATTGACACAGTGGCTGAAGGGACGGGTGCAAGTATAATAATGATTGTGAGGCTGGCAAAGGACTGAGCAGTGTTTCATTCTGTTGTACATAAAGTTGATATGAATTGGAAATGACTTGATGGCACATAACAACAACACTTTGTCTCCCGTGTTAATCAGCACATATCACTCAGGATTTCAATGGTACCTCTGGAGATCTAGTGGTGATATCCATAGCCTGGAAAAAAGGGTGTTCTCAGGATTCAGATCAGCATTCTGGGCTGGCCAGTAACTTCATACAAGACAATGGCATCAGCAAAGATGACAGCTGACAACTCATAGATTTCCAGCATGACCCTGATCTCAGTCAGGTCCTTCTTGTTGAACACAAACCTCATATTATCCTGGATGTGAGGCAACAGTTTCTCCAGAGCCGAATTGTTTGCCAGGTGCCCTTTGATGGCTTTGCGCATCATGATGTTCTTGCCCATCGGCTCCATGGCCTTCCCCTGAGGACATGCAGATCTGCTGCATCTTCTTGGAGACTATATTGTCTGCTCCTATGATGAAGCATTTTCGATAATCATCCAAAAGTTGGAAGATCTTAAAGAAGTAGTTAGACTTCCCATTGCCCTCCCTTCCATGGCTATCATGGTTGTGCATCAGGGATTGCTATGCAAGGTTTAAAAATGATGTCACTTTCATGAAAATATGTGGCAAGAAATATTGCATAGGGTTTCGAAGGTTGTGACCTTTCAGAAGCAGATCTCCAGGTCTTTCTCCTGAGGCATCTCTGGATGAGTTTGAATTTCCAATCTTTTGGTGGTTAGTAGTTTAACATTTAACCTTTTGCAACACCCAGGGACTGTAAATTCACATTAGAGTCTCATTAATGTCTTGAAAAATAATACCATGGTGGCAAGAGGGCAGGAGAGAATTCCAGGAGCTCTGAGATAGAAAGATGACTGGATGGGGAAGGGGATGTGACAGGTAGCCTGAGATGGGCAACTGGGGGGCTTAGGAGCTCATGCAGTAATGCTGGGTCCTGGGTCCCAGGAAGCTGCATTTTTTTCCTCCTTCACTTGCTCTCTGATTTTGTAAATTGGCTTCTGATCCACTTCCCTGTTGAAACTCTTTCTATGGTAATTTCTCATTGTCAAATCCTTGCCTTGGCCCTCAGCTCCTGACCTCTCCTCATGCCCACTCCCCTTCTTGGTCTTCTGGGACTCTGCATTGCCTTGGTTTCTCCCCTCTTCTTCAGTCACTCCATTCCTGTCGGTTTATCTTCTTCACTGTTTCTTCTCTGAAGCAGCCCCCAAGGTTTGCTTGTAGTCCCTTCTCCTTGACCTAATAGTCTGGGATTCAGGGACACTGGTTAGGAGACTTAGAAACATGGAGGCCAGGATTAAAGAACCCCAGCAGCACAATGGTTAATCCCTTGGCTGCTATCTTAAAAATCAGCAGTTCAAACCCACCAGCAGCTCTGGGGTGAAAATACTTGATGATCTGCTCCTGTAAAGATTATAACCTACAAAACCCTGAGGATCAGTTGTACTGTATCCCAATTTCGCTGAGTCAGAATCAACTGGATGGCACCTAGGAACAACAGGTCAGGATTACAGGGAACAAACACAGGGCATTTGAAGCAATCAGGGCCATGATATTGTCAAAAACTAAATGCTCTTTTTGCTGTTTGTTTTTTTTTTTTTTTTTTTAAATAATGCAATGCCTTTGAAAAAGACCTTAAGCAAATTCCCAGGGACAGAGTACCCCATTCTAAGAACATTACGTGTTATATCTCCATGCCTACTCACCACTCCAGCACAATCATTCTTACATTGTTTGACTCACTAGATGGTCTAGTCAAACCCCTCAGGACAACTTAAAGCAAAGGCAGGCAGCCTGCATTTCTCATTTTTTCTGCATAGAATGATGTTCAAAATGTTCCTTTCCCTGGAGTCTTATTTTTTCTCTTCTTCTCAGGCACTTGTCCCCTCTCACTGTTGGCACCTCTCATTGTCCTGTGGTCCCAAATTCTTAGCACATCCTGGACACAAGCCTGTGTTTCATTGTTCATCTCGCAAATAATCTTTGCCTTGAGTGTGATTTTACTTGATGAATACGTTTGCTTTTCTTTTTAGAAGGCTCATCTTCCTGAATATGACACTAATTCCAGTCAAAGTGTTACAAACCTGTGGTCGTCCCACAGATACACTGCTATACCTCCCACTCCCAGTAAAACCCAACTCCCCTCATCATTAACCTTCCTGACAAGATGCACAGGATTTATAGTCATTTGGCAGTTCAAATCCACCAGCTGCTCTGCGGAAGGAAGACTGGGCAATCTACTTCTGTAAATATTTACCACCTCAGAAACCCAAAAGGAGTTGCTATGAATTGGAATTGACTGGATGGCAATGAGCTTAGTTTTGTTTTTTTTATGCTGTCCTTACAGAAGTGATAAGGAGCTCTGGTGGCACAGTGCCTAAGGCGTTTAACTGCTACCCAGAAGGTTGGTGGTTCAAACCCACCAGCACTCCACATAAGGAAGACTGGTCAATCTACATCCATAAAGAAACCCAAAGGGGGTTGGAATCGACTCAACGGCAGTGAGTATGGTGGGTTTTTTTTTTTTTTTTTTTTTGGTTTTACAGAGGTGATGGGTTTTGTTAAGCTGATGTACAAGGAGGTGACACATTCAAGGAGAATGAGGATTAATTTAGAACTAGACATCAAACTTTCCTAGGGTGAAAACACACACTCTATAAAAGCAAAATCAAAGAAATTTATTGAAAATCCAAAGACAATACAGACCAGGCAAAAGGTCCAGATTCAGAGTGAGATAGGCACTCCACTAGACAGAAAAGAAGGAAACATTCTTACACAGTTGAAGCAGGAACTAAAGCTACAAAATCATGATTGGCTAAAAGACAAACAGGGAAGTTGAAGGTGGGATATATGGGAGTGGAGACTCAGCAGGGATTGGTGGATAACATGTGTGTGATTACATGATTGGTTAAAGGTACATAAAGCAAGTGTGGGTGCTTTTCAGTGAATTATAGTATAGTCACAGTACAATGGTAGGTATATTTTTCTGGGAACCTGTTATTAAAACTGCTTTCTCAAGTGTGCCTTTTCCTGGGGATCCATTGTAAAGAAGATTTATTGATAATGCTGTGAAGCAAGACCTTTTGGGCATATAGGCTATTGTGTCCTGCATCTGTTTAACCATAGAGGAAAGATTCCCTAGCAATAGACTGTGACATCTTGCATGTGCACAACTATAGGGAAAATATCCTTTATGGTATATGATGAGGTAAGTACAAGGGTTAGAGAAGCTGCTGTTAGAAAAGGCAGTTTTAAAATTCAACATGGGTTCTAAACTCACATGAAGACTAAGACGGAGGTAAAGCTTTCAGGCTAAGGCATTTGGCTGCTACCCAGAAGGTTGGTGGTTCAAACCCATCAGCCACTCTACACAAGGAAGACTGGGCAATCTACTTCTGTAAAGATTTACCACCTTGAAAACCCAAGGGGGGTTGTTATGAGTTGGAATTGACTCAATGGCAGTGAGATTTTTGTTGTTGTTGTTATTTACACATACACACAGTGCCTCAGATTTCAAACTCTAATACAAAACCAAAAACCAAACACCCATTTCTGTCGAGTTGATTCCAACTCACAGAGACCCTACCTGGGTTCAAATTTTGGTTGATTCCATGCTCTAGGGGCAAGCCACTCTCAACTCTCTAATCACACATTTCTCCACCACAATGAAAGGACCAAGCACAGTGTCTGATACATGACATACTAAGTTATGATCTCATGATCCATCCCCCATAATACTCAGTGCTAAACTCTTTTCTGCTTTTTCTCTCATTGTATTTTACTCATCTGCTTATTTGCCTGTAGCCTCCACAGGGTCAGGAGCCCACAGGGCAGGAAGAGCTTCATAGTTGTACTCATAGCTTCCAGCACCAGCCCTGTAGGTGATACCCGGTATATGCACTTTACTTTGGTGGAACATAATGGCGTCCTTCAAATAAATACTACTTTGCTCTGATATTGTGTGCACTTCTTTAGCAACACTATGTATATATCAGATTTCCTTGGTCTGTCTTGTACCTCTATTTTCCTCTCTATATTAATTTGTTTTTTCTAAAATTGACAATTTTTTTATTATACATCTTAAGGTTTATACATTTCATATTTTATTTTAAAGCTTCAGCTAACAACTCAATGAATATATATATATATATACACACACACATACAGTTGTGATTTCTCTAAGACCAGATGCTGATGAGTTGGTTTTGACTCATGGAGATCTCATGTGTGTCAGAGTAGAAATGTGCTCCATAGGATTTTCAATCATTGTTTTTTTTGAAGTAGAATGACACCTTTCTTCTGAGGCATCTCTGGGTGGACTCAAGCCTCCAGCCTTTTGGTTAGCCATTTGCTAAGCGGTGACCATTTGCACCTTGTAGAGACTCCACTTTCCCCCTACCATGTAGTTAACACTGTATTAATACTAGCTGTACTATGAACCATGAAAGTGGGATGTCTCTTTTTGACCTAGCTGCCTTTTTATTGCATTTTATTATACTGAACTGTATTAGTAGATATAATACTGCTAATTGGAAACAATGAAAATAAATTTATAACTTGTATTTTCTTGAAGCCTAAGACCTACCATATTACTTTTCTCCTAATAGAGCTCTAAGATCATCCAAAGAAAATAATATTGTTCATAAAATATCTGGAGCAGCACCTAAGAGCCATTGCCCAGAGCTATTCAATATCTTCAGGCCCCTAGGATGAGGTAATGGCATAATTTGTATTTTCTCTGTGCCTCTGGAAAATGTGTTCCTCATGTGGCAAACATCTTCATTCAGCTTACTGTTGCAAGTTGGGTATATTCTGTGATGGTCTTGTACATTCTGTTAACCCAAAGTGCTTGCAAATATTGACTGCAACTGGATTGGAAACTCTTACAAAGAAATTAAAAATACTAGTAATAATAATAAATTCATTTTCATTTTTGATATCTCCTCTAAAAACTCTATTAGTTTAGCAGCCAAATCAAAACATGGAAATTACAGTAAAATGGATAAAGTGTGATATGTTCTTACCAGCCTTGCCTAGCTATTGAGTCTTCATGCATTATCTGTAATGTAGTTCATCAACACTCTACCAAGCAACTATGATATATTGTGGCCAGTGGGCAAAGTACTATAAGCAGTAGGTTTCTGTGGATCCATGTCATTATGGGTGATGGCCTTGAGCCTGGTCATTGCTGCTGCCACAATTGTCCATTTCAACATGACCTTGCTCTTGACCTGCTGGAAGTCATTCTGTATCTGGCCACTGCAAGGCAGGGCCAGATGAGGAGCTTCTCTATTCATTACTTTTTTTTTTCTATTTTGATTTGAATGATTTCCTCAAATGGATTTTTCATGTCCCTGATGGAATTTCCACTCATGCTTATTCATGTTTATTGATTTTTGTGGCATTCATCTCTGTGATGCTGTCATTAATTTCTTCCAGTTCTTTTCTAAGATATACTAGCTCATGTTTCATCTATTTCTTTTCATAATTATCATCAATAACTCTTTTTTGAGTTCTTGGCTCTTTGAGATTTTTTTTTTTCCTGCTTTATTTTGGGTTTAGTCATCCTGATATCTTATCTGAACTTTTCTTCTGGCTCTTGGGCAATTCTCTTATGAGCTATCTACATGGTTACCCTCCTTAGATTTAAAAGTCTTTCCTGAAATGTCACCTGCTCAATGGGGACTGCCTTGACTGCATTACTGAACACTGTATCTTGCCCTTGCTTTCTGTACTTCCAACCTCCTTGACCTTGTTTTACTTTTCTCCTAGAGTTTATCAGCTTTTACTGTATTATAAAGTTTACTTTTTTTGTTATGTTTATCATTTGTTCCTCTCTCTTAAAATAAGATAAGCTCTATAAGGACAGGGAAATCATTTTTTCAATTGTGATATCACTAGAGCCAAGATCTGAGCCTGCCACGCAGTTGCTATTGTTGTTAGTTTCTACAGAGTTGGCCCTGACTCATAGCGATCCATGTACAACAGAATAAAACACTACCCAGTTCCATGCCATCCCCATGATTGGTTACAGATCAGACGGTTCTGTTCCACAGGGTTTTCACTGGCTGATATTTGAAAGCAGATCATTAGATCTTTCTTCCTAGTCTATCTTAGTCTGTAAACTTCACTGAAACCAGTTTACCATCATAGCGACACATAAGTTGCCAGTGACAGATGGGTGTTGGATGTGTGTGAGGTATATTGTTCTTGTTGTTGCTATGTGCCTTGAAGTCTGACCCGACTCACAGCGACCTCTCCTTGGGTTTCCGAGGCAGTATCACTACAGAAGTAGATTACCCCATCTTCCTTCTGAGGAGTTACTGATGGGTTTGAACCATCAGCCCTCTGGTTAGCAGTCCAGTGCCTTAGGCACTACGCTACCAGAGCTCCCGTGACGTGTATTAGTTGGAATCAAACCCGAGGTCTCCCACATGGAGGGTGAGAATTCCACTGACCCCCAGTGCCTCTCTGATATACAACATATCCTCAATAAATATTATTTGAATGAATGAACAGTTACAAAGACATACAAGTCCTACTCAAGGTCAGAACCTATTCTCATAAACCACCCTCAGTTCCTTATAAAAGTATTTCAGTCTTTTGGTAGAGTGAGGTGGTTGGCACTGCAGACATTTTCCTAGTGGGATAGAGACTATTTTCTCCAATATTTTCTTTTTTTTCTGTTTTAATTATTAGACTGAATTTTATGTTACCCACTTGTAGATAGCTCAGGACAATTCTCTTGAGTTTAGACCCTCTACAATATAGGGCCCATGTTGTTGTTGTTGTTATGTGCTGTCGAGTCAAACCCGACTCATAGCGACCCCTCCTTGGGTTTCCGAGGCAGTATCACTACGGAAGTAGGATTGCCCAACCTTCCTTCCGAGGAGTGGCTGGTGGGTTTGAACCGCCAGCCGTCTGGTTAGCAGGCAAGTGTCTTAGCCACTATGCTACCAGAGCTCCCCCATATCTGGCTCAATTCAACCTGCCTGGCTTGGAACCTGTACCTGGACACAGGTATCAAGTGCTTCTGGTTGAGGGACCTGAAGAGGAAAGGGCAGCAGAGTCAAAGCTGGCAGAGGCTTCCTTCAGAAGATGACAACCTCTGACTTTAGTCTCAGCTCTAAGATGCCAGGCATGGCATCCACTTGGTCAATGTTGCAAAGCTCTTCTTTCGCTTGCAAACAATGAGACCAATCAGTTTAATGGAGATGTATTTATTCCCTTGGACAGCAGGAGATGGAGGTGCTCTGCCACCAGCTGGCCGGTTTCCAAATAACTGGGGCCTCCAGGTGCCAGTCTGTGGCTGGTGTAAGCAATGACTGACTCTGTGGGCTTACTCATCATTCCTGCTGCCCCCCAGACAGCCACAGTATCTCCTCCCTTTTGTGTGGAATGAGGTGATCTCTCCTGCGGCCGTCCTGGCCTGGCTCTCTCCTAGAATCCTTATGCACGCCTATTAAAAGGAGAACCAATGTGCTATCAGATGCTGGGCATCAAATTAAATCCCTTGATGCTAAATGTCATCACAAGGTCCATCACTCCTTCATCCATTTTCATTCTTCTCTGCTGGCTAAGGCTCTAGTTTAGTTATAGGTGAAGAGTACAGGCAGAAAAGAGGATGATGGGAGAATATGCTAGGCCTTAGACTCAAAATACAAGAAACATAGATGACAATTGAACAAACAGTCTAACCTGGGCTGTGATGAGGCAGACACTTCCATATACTCAGTCATCCTTGACATCACTCTTCAGCTCCAAGTCACCACATCTCAAACATTTCTGCAATCTCTCTGTCTCATCCATCTCCATGGCCATCATCCTGATCCATGTACAACCATTTCTGTCCTAGATAGCCCAACTGTGGTCCAGCCTCCTTTTCTGTCCCCTGTTATCTATTCCCTGAATAGTAGTCAAAGTGGTCAGACTATTGCCTTTCCCTGGGAAACCCTCTTCAGTTAGAGGTGGGTTTACCAGAATACAAATATAACTTTCTACTGCCTGTCTGTCAGTTTGTCATACTGTGGTGGCTTGCATGTTGTTGTGATGCTAGAAGCTATGCCACTGGTATTTTAAATACTAGCAAGATCATTCATGATGGATAGGCTCCAGCAGAGCTTCCAGAGCTTGAACACTGCATTGAAAACCTTATAGATCAGAGCAGAATGTTGTGATACTGTACTGGAAGATGGTGACACAGTGCTTAAAGCATTTGACAGCTAACCAGAAGGCTGGCGATTCAAATCCACCAGCCACTCTTCGGAAGGAAGGTTGGGCAATCTACTTCCTTAGTGATAACACCTCAGAAACCCAAGGAGGGGTCTGTATGAGTCAGATCTGACTCCACGGCCTTGTGGTTTTTTTTTTTTTTTTTTTTGAAACAATGACCACAACAATGATCTCAAACATGCCTATGACCATGAAGAGAGTATGTTATACATAAGGTCACCATGAGTCTGAGTCAATTCAATGGCACCACCATCACCATCAACAACAAAATGTAGCATTAGTTTCAGGGCTTGTCAGTCCCCTGGGTCCTTTCCAAGAATGCCTTTGGGTTCATGGTTGTTCAAGAATCGTTGAAAGACCTTGAAATAGTCCAGCTTCTATACACAAAATCTTAATAGAGATTCCCAAAGTTTGATAACAATTCTGAAAATTTATATGACATTATCAAAATGAATTCTGATGATGAATAAAATGTTTCTAAGCTAAGAATTAAAATCAAACAAACTCATTTCCATCAAACTTTGCTAGAGGAAAGGCTAAATTATCTTTTTAGCTTCTCTAATGAAAATTATATTACAAGATCATTGCCATAGAATAGGTATTCCTAGAAGATGTAGCCCCAAACTGTAAGGAGAAGAACACTCTGGAGGTGGTGAGGATGCTAATTTAAATATATAGTGTTTTTTTCCCACTAATTTTGAGATGTTTTTGTTAATTTTAAGCTTTTAAAAATATGTATTTTATTGTGATTTCTTTTTTCATCCTAAATAAATATTCAATAATGTAGCTGATTTTAATCTCTAATTCTGGGTTCCTTTTTAAAAATGTTGTTAGATGCCATCAAGTCAGTGCTACCCTGTCCTGTGCCATTCTTACAATCTTTGCTATACTTTAGCCCATCATTGCAGCCAATGTGTCAATCCATCTCATTTAGGGTCTTCCCCTTTTTCACTGATTCTACACTTTACCAAGCATAATATCACTGTCCAGGGACTGGTCCCTTCTGACAACATGGCTAAAGTCCATGAGAGGAAGTCTGGTAATTCTTCTTTTAAGGAGCCTTCCACAGCACTTCCTCCAAGAGAAATTTGTTTGTTCTCCCGGCAGTCCAGGCTATTTTCATTAGTCTTCATCAACACCACAGTTCAAAGGCATCAACACTTCTTCCTTATTCATTGTTTAGTTTTCATATGCATACAAGGCAATTGAGAATACCATGGTTTGAATTAGGCAAACTTTAGTCTTCAAAGTCATACCTTTGCTTTTTAACACTTAAAAGAGGTCTTTTGCAGCAGATTTGCCAAATGCAATACTACGTCTGATTTTTTGACTGCTGCTTGTGTGAGTGTTGATTGTGGATCCAAGTAAAATAAAATCTCTGACAATTCAATCTTTTCTTCCATTTATAGTGATGCTGGGTATTGGTCCAGTTGTAAGGATTTTCTTTCTTTCTTCTTTCTTTTTTTTTTTTATGTTGAAGTGTAATCCATTCTGAAGGCTGGAGGATTCTTTGATCTTCATCAGTCATCTGCAAGTCATCTTCACCTTCAGCAAGCAAGGTTGTGCCATCTGCGTATTGCAGGTTGTTAATTAGTCTTCCTCCCATCCTGATGCCATGTTTTTCTTCATATGGTCCAGCTTCTCAGATTATTTGCTCAGTATACAGATTGAATATGTGTGGTGAAAAGATACAGCCTGACACACATCTTTCCTGATTTTAAATGATTCAGTATCCCCTTGCTCTGTTCAAACAACAACCTTTTGGCCTATGTACAGGTTCCTCATGGGCACAATTAAGTGTCCTGGAATTCCCATTCTCCTCAATGGTATCCGAAATTTGTTACGATCCACACAGTCAAATGCCTTTGCACAGTCAATAAAACACAGCTAAGCATCTTTCTGTTATTCTTATTGTTTTTATTCAACAATGATATTCCTCATTCTACATTCTCTTCTGAATCCAGTTTGAATTCCTGGAAGTTCCTTGTCAATATACTGCTGCAACTGTTTTTTAATTATCTTCAGCAAAATTTTACTTGTGTGTGATATTATGATATTGTTCCATAATTTTCACATTCTGTTGCATCATCCTTCTTTGAAATGGGCACAAATACGAATCTCTTTCAGTCAGTTGGCTAGGTAGCTGTCTTCCAAATTTCTTGGCATGAGTAAGTACCTCCAGTGCTTTTAATGCAGACACCATAAATGTAGAGACATTTAATGTAGGCATATTTAGTGTAGACACATTTTAAAAAATTAAAAATGACATTAATACTAATAATTTTTTAGCCTTATGTATACAAAATATTATTATTTCAAGATGTAAGCAATATAAAACTCTTAATGAGATATTTGACATTCTTTTTTTGGTACCAAGTCTCCAAGATCTTGTGTGTATTTTCCACTCACCTACATTTCAATTGAGATTAGTCATATTTCAGATGCTCCATACCACATGTGGCTAGCAGCTACTGTATTGGAGAACACAGTTCTAGATAAGTTACACTATATCTTTAAAATCCTGTACATTTATGAGAAAGCTTGCTTTTAGAAGACTATTAATCATGCTAGAAAAAGCTCAGAAAATAAGAGTAAGATAAAAAGGCAGAATAAAGGATTAAGTTAAAAAAATGACACCACTTTTGTTATATATAAATATATGGTTATATTATTTGACTGTGTAGATTGATATGCACACAGCAATATCTTAACAGGGGCAGTCTGAAGAAATGGAATTACTTGATTTTACTCCCCCCCCCTTATATGTTGCAATACTAATAATACTTACAGTGTATGTGCTTATAGTATTTAGCAGTGAAAGAGTAATGTTATTTTTTTTTTTTTTTAAGTGTACAGAGTATTTTTAGCCATTTTATGGCCTGGCCTGATCACAGCAGGCATATGTTAGAATGTGGCCCCAATTCTTCATCCTTCTCTATTTCTGTGTGATCAGCCATGTGACTGTGCAGTTCCTTCCACAGAAGGCAGGGTGAACCTCACAACCTCTTGACATTGGGCTTGACCTAAGACTTCCCTTTATCAATGGAATGTGGGCAGAAGTGTCAGTTACCAGTTCTGAGTAGAGGGCTTAAGAGGTATCTCATGTCCCCATGTGTCCTCTTGAACCTCTTACATTGTCATGAGAAGAAGAGGCCCTAACATGTGGGGCAGACCTGTATACAATCTGCAGCTTAGAACTGTCCAGCCCAACTGCACATGTGTGAGAACTACATGCTCATGATTGTATGCCATTCAGACTTTGTGGTTATTTGTTGCAAAGCACTAGCTGACTAATACAGTACTGTTGAAATGTTTCACACATACTCATATGAAATCAAGAGGATTCTCTGTTATCTCAAGAAGGTAAAACTAGATGGAATTAGGAGTTAGAAGGCTGAAATCAAAAGCACTTTCAAAATAGAAAAAATACAACACCCAAGGATCTCTCCAAGGCAAAAAGGTCCTCCTGACTTTACCCCCAGTAATCATGGCTCCATTTCAGACACTCTTAATTACTAAGGCCTAGGGTCACAGACTTGCCTGCTAACTAGACGGCTGGCGGTTCAAACCCACCAGCCACTCCTTGGAAGGAAGGTTGGGCAATCCTACTTCCGTAGTGATACTGCCTCGGAAACCCAAGGAGGGGTCGCTATGAGTCGGGGCCGACTCGATGGCACATAACAATAACAACAACAACAGGGTCACAGAAGTTCAGTATTTCCTTATTCTTAGGTATTATCCAATCCTCAAAAAATCAAACTCACTGCCATTGAGTCGATTTGACTCATAGACACCACTCCTTGGGTTTCTGAGGTGGTATCTTTATGGAAATAGATTGTTCAATCTTCCTTCTGAGGAGTGGCTGGGGGTTTGAATTGCCAGCCTTCTGGTTAGCAGTCAAATGCCTTAAGTACTACACCACCAAAGCTCCCTTATCCAATCCTAGGGATGCTAAAATGATAATCCTGGACCTCTCATTTTAAGAATGTATTTTTTCTTGGAATAATTTGTACATTCATTGTAGAAAATATAGACAGACCAAGAAAAAAAGAAAGAAAGAAAGAAAAAAAAAAACACTCATAATCCCATCACCAATAAGTACCCTCTGTCAACAACTGATGTATTTACATATATGTATGTGTTTTTATATATTTATACTTTTACTCACAAATAATCTTGTATCTACATCTGTTATGGCATAAACATCTTGGTAAGCCATTTAATATCTTCTACACTCCAACAGCATAGTGTCTAAGGCATTTGACTGCTAACCAGAAGGCTGGCAATTCAAACCCACCAGCCACTCCTTGGAAGGAAGGTTGGGCAACCTACTTCCGTAGTGATACCACCTTGGAAACTCAAGGAGGGGTTTCTATGAGTTGGGTCTGACTCGAGGGCACATAACACACACACACACACAATCTGAACTACTAAATTTTGCATAGTGTTCTGTTGAATGGATGTACTGTAAATAACTTTACCTGACTCAGGTGGTAACATGTAGATTATTTACAGCTCTTAGCTATTATAAGTAACATCCTACAAATTAGATGGTGTATCTGGGTGGTGCAAACAGTTAAGTTCTGATTACTAACAGAAAGGCTGGTGATTCAAACTATGCTGAGGTTCCTCAGAAGAAAGGATATGTAATTTGCTTCTGGAAAACCCTATGGAGCACATTCTACTGTGAGACACATGGAGTCACCATGAGTGAGAATTGACTCAACTTCAATGGGTTTAGATTTAGTTTTATATATTTATTTAGTTTTATATATTAGGTCTCTGTTGTTGTTGTTGTTGTTATGTGCCGTCGAGTTGTCCCTGACTCGTAGCGACCCCTCCTTGGGTTTCCGAGGCAGTATCACTATGGAAGTCGGATTGCCCAACCTTCCTTCCGAGGAGTGGCTGGTGGGTTTGAACTGCCAGCCTTCTGGTTAGCAGTCAAGTGCTTTAGCCATTATGCTACGAGAGCTCCTATTAGGTCTCTAGGCTATATATATTATATATTAGCAGCAGGGTGGGAGAGAGGGAGAAAGGGGATTAAAAGCCAGGAACCCAGACAGAGGAGACTCAGCCAAAGGGATCCAGGTGAGGAGAGGGAACTCAGGCACACCCAAAGCATCAGGGCAGGAGAGCACAAGAAAGGGGATTAAAAGCCAAGGACTCGGAGAGAGGAGCAGTCAGCCACAGCAATCCAGGTGAGGAGAGGGAACTCAGACATGCCCAAAGCAGAAGGGTTGGAGAGTGGGAGAAAGGGGATAAAAAGTCAGAAACATGGACAGAGGAGAATCAGCACAGGGATCCAGGTGAGGAGAGGGAACTAAGGCATGCCCAAAACAGCAGGGCGGGAGAATGGGAGAAAGGGGAGTAAAATGCCCAGGAATCCAGACAGAAGAGAAGTCAACAGCAGGGACCCAGGTAAGGGAGGTACAAGAGGTTTCCAACAGGGAGACAAACTTATCTGTTGGTTTGTCCTACCATGATGATGTGTTGATGTGAGTTTTGAGGCTGAGACATTGGTGTTTCAAACCCAGCGGGATGCACATTGTGCACAGGTATCAGCTCAGCTTGCAGACTGAGACAGACTAGGAAGAAGGAAGAGGCTGACCACTTCTCAAAGGATTGGCCAGGGAAAACCTTATGAATAGTGAAGAAACACTGTTTGATACATTACCGTGCAACTTTATGAATAGTCTGGTTAGGTTAGAAGGCTCTCAAAATAAGACTGGGAAAGAGCTGCACCATCTGAGTAAACCCAGCCTTACTCCTATGGATAAGGTAAAGCTTTTGAGACCTCCATTTGCTGATGTGGCACCATCAAATTGAAAAGAAACAGCTGCAGACATCCACTAATCATTGGAACATGGAATGTACGAAGTATGAATCTAGGAAAATTGGAAGTTGTCAAAAAGGAAATGGAACACATAAAGATTAATATCCTAGGCATTACTGAGCTGAAATGGACTGGTTTTGGCCATTTTGAATCAGACAACCATGTGATCTACTATGCCGGGAATGACAGTTTGAAGAGGAATGGTGTGGCATTCATCATCACAAAGGATGTTTCAAGATCTGTCCTGAAGTACAATGCTGTCAGTGATAGGATAATATCCATACATCTACAAGGAAGACATGTTAATACGACTATTATTCAAATTTATGCCCCAATCACCAAAGCCAAAGGTGAGGAAATTGAAGATTTTTATCAATTTCTGCAGTCTGAAGTAGACCAAACATGCAATCAGGGTGTGTTAATTATCACTGGTGACTGAAATGCAAAAGTTAGAAACAAAGAAGAATCACTGGTAGTTAGAAAATTTGGCCTTGGTGACAAAAATAATGCTGGAACTCACATGATAGAATTTTGCAATACCAATACTTGTTCACTGCAAACACCTTTTTTCAATAACACAAATTGTGGCTCTACATGTGGACTTCACCAGATGGAACACACAGGAATCAGATTGACTACATCTGTGGCAAAAGGTGGTGGAAAAACTCAGTATCTTTAGCCAAAACCAGACCGGGAGCTGGTTGTGGAACAGACCATCAACTGCTCATCTGTAAGTTCAACTCAAAGTTAAAGACAATTAAAACAAATCCAAGAGAGCCAAAATATGATCTTGAATATACCCCTCCTAAATTTAGAGATCATCTAAAGAATAGATTTGATGCATTGAACACCAATGACAGAAAACCAGAAGAATTGTGGGAGGATATCAAGAACATTATCCAT
>NW_006921618.1:18445540-18462698 GCF_000298275.1 Orycteropus afer afer
GAAGAATGCTGAAAGTACCATGGACTGCTAAAAGAACTAACAGATATGTCCTGGAGGAAGGGCACCCGAAATGTTCCTTGGAAGCTAGAATGACCATACTTCGTCTCACCTATTTTGGTCATGTCAGAAGGGACAATTTCCTGGAGAAGATGTCATGCTTGGTAGGGTGGAGGGTCGATGAAAGAGGGGGAGTCCTTCAACGAGATGGATTGACACGGTGGCTGTGATGATGGGATCAAGTATAGCAGGGACTGTGAAGTTGGTGCGGGATCAGGCAGTGCTTCGTTCTGCTGTGCATGCGGTCACTATGAGTCAGAAATGACTCGACAGCTCATAACAACAACAACAGGCTAAAGCCCTAGAGGTGGGATTCCTGAGTTGGGGTTACACATATTCATGAAGTGTCTCATTTCTGAGACTTGGTGCCCTCATCTATCTGATAGGAAGGATTTGAAGCCAGTTATCTGTGTGATTGTCTTACCTTCTCACAGTCTTCCTGTTGAGTCCAAATACTCCTGGAGAGGGGATAGAACTTGTGCTAACGTTATCTAAACGGCCTTAGCTTTACTAGATTAGATCTGCCCAGCTGAGAAGCAGGATCCTAAGAAAAACAGAACTTGGAAAAAAATATGTTATGAAGGTGTCAATGTGTGCAAAGAGCCAGAGAAAAGGATTCTGCATTTAGGGCTCAGAAAGGCAGACCAACATGGGAGTGTGGAGCTGGACAATGTAAAGGAAAGAATCCCAAGTCCCTGAATTAAGGAACCTTAAGGGAGATCTGAAACCAACTCTGCATCTGGATCAATTTAACAGCCAAAATTCCTGGTGATGTGGTCCTCTACCACTGCCCATGTTTCCTCTAGGCAGCAGAGACAATATGTTGATATCTATAAACCTCCCTTCCCCCTGCTTAAGTGTATCTATGCTAGTCCTGTGACTTTGCTTCACTTCTGGGCCTGAAGGGTAGAGGAAAGAGCTTGGGACCTTGTGTGCACACTGGGGAGCTGGGTTCCAGGGTGGGCTCCACTATGAACTTTCTGAGTTCTTTGGGGATCCTGTCATCTCTCCGTGTGTGGCAGAGACTGTCTAGGTGTTCACCAAATATGCTTCTTATTCTTCCTGGGCACATAGAAAGACTATGTATGCCTCCAGCTTTCTCTGCAGGTAGATATGATTGTGTGACTATATTTCAGCCAATAAAATGTAAGCAGAAGTGACACATTCTATGTCCACACCAGGCCTTTGAAAACTTGCCATGAATTTCTTTCCTTTATGCTGAACTGACACAAAGGAGAAAGAAGAGGTTGACTTCAGAAGTCAGACATTGAAGATGGCAAAGCCACAAGATAGGAGAGTTCTGGGCCCAAGATTTTCCCTTGCAAGAAGTTACCCACCAATCAGAAAGACTAATTCTCAAATTCACATGGGCGAGAAATCCACTTTTATCATGTTAAGTAATTGTACATGTTAAGGTTTGTTTTTTTAGAGGTAACATTGTCTTCAGTAATACTCAGGGATTAATTTTCCTCATATATAAATGGGGGAAGTAAAGAAAGCAATCAACCCCATAACAGGATCATGACCTTATAGTTATTATCCCTATTTTCCAGATACATAACACAGCTGGGATTCAAACTCAGATCTTCTGTATCCCAATTCCAAGATGGGCACATCTTTAAGGTTCTAGATTTTCAGCAGATGAGCAGAATTGTGAAGAATGTGAAGGCTGGAGTCAGATAGGGCAGGGTTTGAGGTGCTCACCAATGGAAGCCTCAGGTAAGAGCTTGACTTACCTACACTTCAATCTCCTTATCTGGGAAATAGACCTTGTTTTGGTTACCTAGTGCCACTCTAACAGAAGATACCACACATGAGATGGCTTTAACAGAGGTTTATTCTTACAATTTTTGGAAGTTAGAAGTCCGAGTTCCAAGTGTCAGGCTCTAGGGGCTGTGTGAAGCCCTTTGACCTTGGGCTTGAGCTCTGCCTCTTGCTCCCAGCCCACTAAAGGTAGAGGCATCTCTTCAGTCAGGCAGTTACTGGCTGCTGAGGCTAACAAGTCCCAGGTCGACAAATAAAATGGCACAGCCCCAATGTTACCAAACAACTTGGTAGGCCATTATTGATTCAAGTCCATTGAAAGTCCCAAGATCGGCAAGAGCATGGAAGGCTGCTGAACAATGACTCGGCCATATGCAGGGTTCAAATGTGCCATAAGCTAAAGACCATTCCCAAAGCTGCTGCTTATATATAAGAAGCAGACCACATCCTTAAGGCAGCTATTCAGCTGCTTGTGGTAGATTCCACCATGGAGCTGATTGCCAGTCTCATCATCCAGAATAACTACCACCAGCTGCCCAGCCATTCAACCAGGCCCAGCCAAGTTGACACACAACTTTAACTACCACAGGCCTGTAGTAAGAGGACCCACCACATGAGCTGATTTGAAGATGTTTTCCTTAGTTGTCTTGTTTTTCTAAAATTTTTTTATTGTGATTTGAATGAAAGTTTACAGAACAAATTCATTGTCCATATAGCAGTTCATACACATTTTGTTTCATGACATTGACTACAATTTACTCCAATGCAACAGCTCCTCTCCCACTTCCTTCTGATAGTTACCTCTTCTCAGTGTCCATCCCTCCATGCATTCCTGCCCCCTGAGCCATCTCCCTGTGCATAAACAGCCCTTTTTTTCTCCCATGATTGTTCTCTCCAAGGAGTGTATCTAGACTGAAGATAGATTGTCCCCAGGAGGACTATTCCCATGTTTAGCTTTCTATGTGTGAGGGACCCAAGGTTGCTAATGCTGGTGCGAGGGACCCAAGGTTGCCAAGCCTGTGGTCTACTTCACCAGTTCTGGTTTCTGTGATCTTCCACCAACTTCATGTCACCATAAATCGATTTGAGTAATCTCAATTCAAACAAGTCTATTAATTTCACCCAATTAAAGTCAACAGCCATTGTTGGCTTTGCTGGCTCATAGCACTTTAGAGCCAGATGGGATCTTAGAAGTTATAGAGTCTAATATTTTTGAAGCCTGTGATTTTCTCACTTAAACACCTCTGATGGGTCCCCCTTGCATTTAATCCTGCGGTCTGTAACACTTTCAGCCTTGCCTCTGGCCTCCCTTCTGCATGAACTCTCACATCTGGCCATTTGCACTGGTGGGTATTTGCACTTGTCTGGAATACTCTTCCTGGTTCCCTCCTGGTGAAATTCTCAGCACCCTCCAAAGACTAGCTCATATGTTACCTCATTCCTGAAGCCTTTTCTGATCCCAGCAAAAAAAGCATTTTTTTTTCCCTGTCTTCCATTGTCCCAAGCACCTATGTAATTTGTTTTCTGTTCCATTCTACAGAGATGATGAGCTTCTTTAAGTTGGAGGCTAATTTTTATTTTTGTGTGACTAGGATAAGTCTCTGTCCCAGAACAAGTAGAAGAGCCTAGATTATGGAATTATTGAGTAACAGACTTATACAGCTGAGTGCAATGGGAAATAGAGAAAGAAGAATTTTGAAGATAGCAATATATATCAGATGGATCTTTCCAGTTTCTTGGAAGAGAAAACACAACACAAACTTCCTAAAACAGTAAAGAGAGTTTACTGGCTCATGCAACTAAGAAGTTCTGGCCTTAAGCTTCAGAAGTAGTTTGATGAGGGTGTCAGGTTCATTTCTTCATAATTTTCTTTTCTGTGTCCACCCTCATATATTAATTTTGGCCTCATGCTGCCCTCAAAGTGGCTGTATCAGGTCTTAGTTTCATGTTCTCACACCAATCATTCAAAAGTGGAGAGAACATTCATATCCCAGAATTCTCAGCAAAAATACTAAGATTTGCACTGATTGAACTACCCCTGAGCCCACTGCTGTGGCAAGGTGAATAGGATTATCTGAATGACTTAGAACAATGATGGTCCACCTCAGTTTTTCAGGTTGTGTCAATCCCACTCAATCTGCAAGGCTGTAATATGATCTCATTATGTATTATATTTGGAAGAAAGGTTGGGCAATCCTACTTCTGTAGTGATACTGCCTCGGAAACCCAAGGAGGGGTCTCTATGAGTCGGGGCCGACTCAACGGCACATAACAACAACAACAACATATGTATTTATATTTTAAAGGAACCCTGGAGACATAATGGTTAAGCAATCAATCGGCTGCTAACTGAAAGGCTGGGGAAAGACTTAGTGATTTACTCCTGTAGGATTACAGCCAAGAGAACATATGAGACAGTTCTACTCTGTCACCTGGGGTCACTATGAGTTGGAATAGAATTGATGGCACCCAGCAACAACACTTATGTTTAAAACACGAATTTCTGTGTTTCCTTCCTTCTTTCATTAACTCCACAAACAACTAATTAGCAGCCATTTTAAGTCAGGCTCTGGGTATTGAAGGCAAATATGAAATTAGGACTAGGTTATAACCTCATGTTGCTGATAACCTTACCTAAAAGGATTTTGAAAATTATCCTGAAGGCAATGAGGAGACAAATGGGCATTTTTTAGCAGGTGAATAACTGCATTAGTTATCTTTTGCTGTATAACTAATGACCTCAACATTTAGTGGCTTAAAATAACAATGTATTATTTCACAGTTTCTTTGGGTTAGGAATCTAGGCACAGCTTAACTGGATGCTTCTGGCTCAAAGTCTCTCAAACCAAAACAAAGAAACCAAACTCACTGCTGTTGAGTAGATTCTGACTCATAGAGACCCCTCCTTGGGTTTCTGAGGTGGTATTTCTACAGAAGTAGATTGCCCAGTTACATGGCTATATCAAGATACTGGCCAGGGCTGCAGCACTTCAAGACTCCACTGGAAGATGATCTGCCTCCAAGTTCCTTTGTGGTTATTGGTAGGCCTCAGTAGACTGGGTCCTAAGGTCACTCACATGACCTCTCCCCAGGTCTTCTTTGCAATATGGCAGGTCTCTGGCAGTGTAGTGCCTAAGGCATTTGGTTGCTAACCAGAAGGCTGGAGGTTCAAACCATCAGCCACTCCTTAGAAGGAAGATTGGGCAATCTACTTCCATATTGATCCCACCTCAGAAACACAAAGAGGGGCCACTATGAGTTGGATCTGACTCAATGGCAGTGAGTCTCTCTCTCTCTCTATGGCAGCTGGCTTCCTCCATGATGATCAATCCAAGAGATGGTAAGAAAGAACACCCAAGATGGAAATCACAGTCTTTTTATAACCTAATATTATAAGTGAATCAATTTTTCTGAGATATCTACTTGGTAGAAGCCAGGCAGTAAGTCACACTCAAAGGAAGAGAACTTCACGAAAGCATGACTTAGGGATTTCATTAGACTGTAGATTCTAATTTAGTATATCTGGGGTGGAAATGCAAATTCTTAACAGGGGGTGGAATCAGAATGAACCAGTTCAAAGCCCTAGACCAAAAGTATGGTGATCTACTTCTAAAAAAGCAGCCATTGAAAACCATATGGAGCACATTCTAGTCTGACACACATGAGGTCTCTATGAACTGAAATGGTAGCAGGAAGGAAAGTTGAAGGAGTGATTATATTTACCTTGAATACTACAGAAAAAGGCAAGGTTCAAGGCTGTGAATCACATATGCCCTCCCCCTCTGCCAATTTGGTTCATGGAAGCATAGAAAGTATCCTGTAGGAAGAAGTGTTTCAACTGAGCCCTGAGGACGAGGAGGAGAGTCCAGAGGAGGGGTGAGCACAGAGTACTCCAGGCAAGCCCCACTGTGGGCTTCAGGAGATGTTCCACACCCTCTGCCCTGCCCTGTACTCGCCTCTGACCCTGCTCCTGCCATGCTGGCTCACTCTCCCCTACCTGGGGGAGACATGCCTTGGCCTGACAGGTCATTCCCTTTGATATTCAAGTTCCTGTTTTCTCTCATCCTCCACTTTCAGCTAAAAGGTCCTCTTCTCAGAGCAGCCTACCTTATCTCCACATTCTAAGATTGTCATTGTCCAACCCTGCCTGAATCAGTGCCAATAATATCACTCTATCTTACTCTCTTGCCAGCACCTATGACTGTCTGGAATCACCTCGATCATGCATTTGTTTACCTGTTTATTCCTGTGTTCCCTCTCTAGAACATGGGCTTCCTGGGGGCAGAGACTTTGTGTGTTCACAACTGCATCCCAAGGCCCTGCACATAGAAGAGCATACCAGGGCCTGCAAACATTAGGGCTCACAAACCAGGGCCTACACGTAGTAGGAGCTCCGTAAGTGTTCTGGGATAAATGAACCTGAAGTTGGTCCTTTCTCTAGTGTCTCAGCTTCTCTCCTCCAAAGAATCAGGCAGAAAAGAAACTTGGGTGGCAGCTTGAACAGTTTGCTGTTCTTGAGCAGAATTATGCCCCCAAGACTCCCTCCCTGCTAGCTGCCAGGGCCCCAAAATTTCTTATTCTCTTCTCTGTAGCATAGAACACACAGGTGGGAGTTAGAGATCCTCTCCCAAATTCACCCTTAGCTTGTCCCTATAATTTTGTATTGCTAAGGGTCTGCCAATCTGAGAAAAGAAAGAAAAGAACAAAAAATTTATATATAATTCTCCTTTAAAGAGAGTCAAACTGTGCTGTGCATACTGCCTCCATATTTGTTCCTTCACAAAACATTGCCTCACCAAGCTGTCTGTGAGCAGTTTTGGAGGCACTCAGCCCCAACTGTTCCTTTCCTTGAGCAGTGAATAAAGCAACTTTTCTCTCCCCAACTTTGTCTCCTGTTCATTGGCCTAACAGAGTCACACTGAGGAGAACCCAGAGTTCCTGGCAACATCCTTTCTCTCTGAAATACTAATGGCAGCTACATTTTAAGAGTTTGGAGAAGGAGTGTTAAAATCAGTCAAGTGGATAAATCACATGTTTTTTAAGTGGGCCAAATAGGATTTAAACAATATTCTGTGACAAACGGATCTTCAGGGAACAATCTGGCAGGAAACATCCATTTTTCCAAAGGGCACCATGGCCCTGGGAGAAACAATGAGGCTTTTTCAAGACTCTAATTATTCTCTGAAGCTGATGGGTTGAATGACCAAGAACTGCCATGTGCTCAGAGCTCACATTGGCATCCTGGGGTCTATTCTTGGGTCTCCCAGGTAAACATCCTGCTCCTGAGGGCAGCCTAGTGTTTATAGCTCGTGTCTTCAAAGTTTATTGGCTCTCTGCTGATCCATGAGCTTTACACTGACATCTTTGGGATGACTTATGGTCATCCCTCCTCCTCCTCTCCCTTGGGTGCCCAGAACCCAGCCAGTGCCCAATATGGAAGAGAGAGCACAGGTGTCAGAGTCAGAGAAGCCTGAGCATCAGGCCCCCACCCTGTGCCCCATGCCAGTAGAGGAGGGTGAAGCAGTTGGAAGTGTGGAAAAGGTGAGAGTTATGACTGCTGGTTTAGTGCCTTAATGGCTCCTTGTACAGATGCAGTTATTGTGGGCTGGAGAACTGGGTGGGTTTCCTAATGTTCCTGCTCAAGGAAGGCTTTTCCCTACACCCAGAGCAGCTCCTGCCTCTCACACATGTGCCCTACCACACCCTTCCTTCCTAAACCCAGGAGGATTCACTGCCCAATGCAGCCTGGCCTCTACAATTGGCCTCCTGTCATCCAGTCACTGGATTATTTAGGTTCCTACCCCTCACCCTCCATTCTCTCTTGTCTGGTCTTCATGGCCCTGGAAAGGAACTCGATCCACAGACTCAATTACTCTGGTTACAGGTTCTGCCTGACCTGGGCCCCATCTCCACAGTCTCCACCTTGAAACAAACTCATCAGATTTCAGATCCTGAAATAGCCCCAACATATCCCCCATTCATCCTTGTCCCTCTTCAGATTGAAGGGGACCTTTCAAAATATTGAATCAAAAATAAGTTATCTGCTTAAGATTCCTAGTTTAGTAACATAAAATCCAAGCTCATCATCTTGGGGTAATCATCAAGGTGCTGACAGGGAATAGATGGCCAGGAGAGGAAGTCATTGAAAAGCTTTTAATGGAGAGACAGTTTACATGACTTATAGTGACCCCCTTTGGGTTTCTAAGGCAGTAAATCTCTACAAAAGTAGATTGCCCAGTCTTCTTTTAGCAGAGTGGCTGGTGGGTTTGAACCACCAACCTTCTGGTAGCAGTCAAATGCCTTAGGCACTATGCCACCAGACTTCCTTTTACAAGGTGTGGGCAGGGGTAAGAGACTAATGGGGTGGGAAAGCACCTGTGAGCTAGCAACAGTTACTATTTCAGTCTTGAAGAGGGTCAAAGGATGGTGCCCTTCCCAGAACCTTGAAAGAACTGCTGCCATGAGGAGGTGTCCCACAGGAGCTGGAACCATGGAGAAGTGGCTTAACAAAAGGGAACCAGGAAATAAACACTGACTTCCCTCTCCTCCTATCCCTGGATCTCCCCTGATGCCTCTAGAACCTAACAGAAGCCTGAGGGCACAGGAGCTGTGTTGTTGGCATCCATGTAGATCAGTAGCTCCAGCACAGAGCAGGGGGAGAATGGTAGAGAGTCAGTCTTGAGAGGCACATGGAAGACTTCACATGTGGGCCCTGAGGCCAAACCAGATCTGCCCTGCCTTCTCCTCCCCTCTGAACTCATCTTCTGTCCTCTTCCCCTCACTCACTGCATTTCCAGCAGATGGGTCAGTTTCTCAAAATACACTGTGGTTCTCTTCAGCTCCTCAGACATGCCCTGCCCTCTTCTGCCTCCTTCTCAACCCTTTTGCCTCCTGTCTCCTCATCCACTAAACATTTTCTCAGCTCAAGTATCATTTCCTCAAGGAAGCCTTTCCTGATCTCAGCCAGAACCATGTTTCAATAGTATACTTTCCTCTTGGGCAGTGCTCCCTAGTGGGGTAATTAATTTTACGGCAATCAACTAGAAAATATTTTTATCCCTTGTCAGGATCCATGTGTCTTGTTCACTGTTGTATTCTTTGTGCTTGGCTCATTTTGCCCTTCAGTAAATGTCAGGACCAATTCTTCCCCCAAATTTTCCCATGCCTTCATTCCTGGATTCCCACCAGATGTGTGGGTATGGCTGTCATGTGGATTACACCAATCTGTGAAAGTGGGATGTGGCTGTGATGGGGAAGAGGGATGATAGGAGACTTTTGTTTGGGGGTTCAAGGGCTTTTTTCACAGCTGATGACTGGGTCAGGGCCTGGCCCTGCCTAGTCATTGGCCTGATAGCCAACTCCTGTTTATTGTTGTTATCGTCAGGTGTCCTTGAGTTGGTTCCAACTCATAGTGATCCTACGTACAACAGAACAAATTACTTCCTAGAGTTGCACCGTCCTCACAATTGTCACCATGTTAGAGCCAATGGTTGCAGCCACTGTGTAAGTCCATCTCATTGAGCATCTCCCCCTTTTTTACTGACCCTCTAGCTTACCAAGGTTGATGTCCCTTACCAAGCATGGATGGTGAGGCCTTGTCTCATGTACTTTGTGAATGTTATCAGAAGGGACCAGTGCTTGGAGAAGAACATCACCCTTGGTTACACTGACTCTTTTATCCCAGCTCATTCAGTTTTTTCTTCCTTTTCTCCTCCTATATTCTTTCCTGAAAGCATTTACTGAGCTAATCCTTTGTGCTGACCTTGTGCTGGGCACTGGGGTTTGAAGGTCCTGGAAGTTATCCCCCTGGAAGTTGTCCCCCTGGAGGATGTCCCTTTGGAGGATTTCCTGGAGGAGAAACACACACTGCAGTGTGGTACAGGTTATAGGAATGAGAAGAAGAGATGAAGGAGAAATGTAGGGGAGGCCTCAACCCAACCTTCTAGATGTCTCAGGAAGGTGGTCAGGGAAAGCTTCCCAGAGAAGGTGCTCCCTGAGCTGAGTTTTAAAGGATGTAAACAGCTGCCCAAGTGAAGTTTCAGGAGAAGCATTTTTGGTTGGAAATAACATGTGTGGGGTGTGTCCAAAGAATGTGGAGTACATGCAGAGAACTTCAGCCAGGTGGAGGAAAGGTGGTGAGAGGTGAAGCTAGAGACATGGAGTAGTAGAATGCACCATGGCCACAAATGCCCTTACCCCTAATTGCATGCCTTTTGCTATGGGGGTGTCGCTGCTTCTCTGAATAGGAGAAGGGCCTGTTTCCCCATACCTTGAATCTGGGCTCAGTGTTGTGATTTACTTTTTACAAAAATGGTCATTAGCTAATGTGATATAAGCAGGAACTTGAAAAGCACCAGTGCCCAAGGCCAGCCTTTTCCTCATGCAGGGAATCCTGTAGCCAGTATCATGTACAAAAGCCTGAGCTGGCTTCTTGGAGGATGAGAGGCCATGTGGAAATAACTCAGCCATCCAAAGCATCCCAGCTGTCCCAACTGAAGCCCACACAGGAGAAGGAAGCCATATAAGGTCACTTGGCTCCAGAGAACAGGCCCATATAGGAAAAGAAGCTCAGCCAATCCACAGAATCATGAGAAATAATAGTAAGTCCTTGTTGTTTTAAGTCACTGAGCTTGAGATGGTTTGTTACTCAGCAAAAGCTGACCGATACAAGAGAAGAAGGGCCAGATTAGGGAGAGCCTTTTGTTTCTAGCTAAGGAGTTTGGAGTTTATTACTGTGATTATAAGAGCAGACTTTTGGAGCAGATGGCGTGAGTTCAAATCCCAGCTCTGCCACTAATCAGCTGCAGGGCCTTGGGCAATGTACTTCATCTCTCTGTGCTTCAGTTTCCTTATGTATTACATAGGGACAGTAATTCCTCAAAGGATAGTAAAAATATAAAATACATAAATAAACATAAAGCATTGAGTATATTACCTGCATGTGGTAAGTAACCAAAGAAATATTGGCTACCTATACTGTGGTTTCCTGCCCATTATCTCAGTAGACCCGTAGAAATCTGGGCCACATTGTCTCACTTAATGTCTGTTAGGTGACCAGCCATTCCTGTTTGCCCAGAAGTTTCTTGGTTTCAGCACTGAAAATCCTCTGTCCCAGGACAGCACTCAATAATAGATAAACTGGTATGGTTGGTCACCCTACCTACTACCCAACCTCATAGTTCTATAGTGATTCCTGATTCTGGACCCCTGGCCTGGTCAGGCCCACCCAACTGTACTAATGTGGCATGATCTTCTCTCCTTCTACAGCTGAACTCTCCTTAGTTTCAAATCAAACATCTGTAACATGCAAGGGGTTCCAGAGTACAACATAACTCTACGTGCACAAGAGGCAATAGCCATATTGTTAAGTTTTTTTTTTTTTTTTCTCTAAACACCTAGAGGCCTTTGGATAATGAGTACATTTAAAACAGAGCATTAGAGAAATTAGAGACATCTCAGTGTTTCTACAACAGGCTGTTTAGCTTTATGTGACATTGTAAAGCATCAAGCCAACTCCTATTACAGGCTTCTAGTCTGTCCTGAGTTGGTACATCAAGATCCCTTTGGTTTTGTCTCTCCCATTCCCAGCCACAGAGCATGGGACTCCCTAGTAGGTGATCCTGAGAAAGGCCTCCCTTGTAGACCCATGAAAGGGGGCGATGGGGAGAGAGTGTCCCCAGTAGGGCCAACTTTGAGTGATGTAGGTATCAGGGGGATGTGATTATCTTGTTTCATAAAGCCTCTGTAACTGATTCATCCTTCCCTCACATATTTGTATTTACTCAGTCAGAGTCACAGCCAGACATGTTGTCATAACAAAAAGGAAATTTCATTCCTTGCAGCCCAGGGGAGCCTCAGGCAAAGGAGCATAGAGCAGACTGCAGGGCTCACCATCAGTGTGGACTGAAGGGTAAGAGGCCCAGGGCTCCAGTTGGATCTGGCCCACTTCTCCAGAGCAAAAACCAAGCAGGGATGTGTGGCTGACCCCTGTGTCTTCCTGGATGATGAGCGTTTCCCTGGAATTGCCTGTGACTGTGATAATAATAATAACATTGCCAGTAATATGTTCAGTGATGACTGCCTTTGTTAAATACCTACTGTGCAAGGATGTCCAGAACAGAGCTGACTTACACTTACAAGTTTTTGCTCCATCATTAGGCTCACCTGGAAAATGTCAGCATTACCTAGTGCCCTGGGGGAGGGGATAGCGCTGCTCCTGGCGTAAGAAATATCAACCAGGGCATCTGGCTACATCAAGCCCACCTGCCTACCCCAGGGCTGAGGTGAGCAGTATCTGCCTACATGTGACCCATTCAGGGTCCCACGTTGTGAAGCACTGGGTAGGGCAATGAGGGCAGGCTATGGAGTAGCCTGGCTGGGTGCAACTTCTGGCCCAAATATTTATACCTTGAGGTCTTAGGGAAGTAACTCTATCTCTTGTCCTTCAGTTTCCTCCTTTGTGAAATGAGGACAATAATGATCCCTATGCCATGAATGCTGTGAATAAAAAGTGGGTTGATACAAGTAAAGAGCTGTGGACAGAGTGTTTCCCAGCCATCCCTCAGGTAACAGGCTGGGAAAGAAAATGATCCAACAAACATGCATTCACACTGCAATCATTCACACTGAAAGGCAGGGATGTGGCAATAAACTTCTACTGATGGAGAACTGCAAAGCATGGAGACTGATTTTCCTATCTACCACTATTCTTCCTCTGGCCACAATTATGTACATTACTTCCACATGCAAAATATTCTCCTCCTTATCTCAACCCCCCCCCAAAAAAAAAACCACCTCAAATCCATTGCCATAGAGTCAAGTTTAATTTAATTAATTAATTTATTGTTACTGTGGTTTGGGTGAAAATTTACAGAGCAAATTCATTTCCCATACAGCAGTTCACATACACTTTGTCTCATGACATTGACTACAATTTACCACAATACAACAGCTCCCCTCCCACTTCCTCCCCATAGTTACCTCTTTCCTGTGTTCATCCCTCCATGGACTCCTGCCCCTTGAGCTGTCTCTCTGTGCATAAACAGCCCTTCTTTTTCCCAAGACTGTTCTCTCCAAGGAGTTTATCTAGAGTTTCAACTCACATGCCTGTGCTTTGTTTGGCTCGAAGCCACAGGTGTGGGTTCAATTCCAGACCTGAAGGGAAGCTAGGGGCCATAGTCTCAGTGGTTTCACCAGGCTCTATCAGAGCAGCAAACCTGGTCCCTCTTTTTTTCTTTTTCCAAATGATTTTGAGTTTTGTTCCACATTGTTCTCCCTCTCTATGCAGGATCTCCTGCATAGATCCCCCTCGGAGTGGTTGAGAGTGGTAGCCAGGCACCATCCAGTTCTTCTGGTCTCATAGTTGTATGTGGATCACATGCTGTACCAGTTGCTAGAACTAATTGTTTCCATGAATCTTTGTTTTTCTTCATTCTTCTTTTCTCTGGATGAGGAGAGACCCATCGTTGCATCTAGATGGCTGCTTGCAAGCTTTTAAGATCCCAGTTGCTACTCACCAAAGTAGGAGGTGGAACAGTGTTTTGTGTAGTGTGTTATGCCAATTGAGCTTGATGTCCCCTGTGACTATGGTTCCAAGCCCACAGGTTCAACTACTCAATTCCTCTGGGTAGCTGTCTGTGACCAAGAAGTGATTACAAACTTATCCCTTGTCAGCTCTACTATACACCTTGGAATTCTTACAGATAATACAAATACACTTATAAGACCATTGTTTGCCAACCCTATACATGGTCTTGGGTACACACCCCATTTCATAGACATACCTAATAGTTCAGCCTGTCCACCCATCTATCCTCCCATATACCCATGTTTGCCTTCACTAACAACACAGTACTGTATGTGCAAAAGGGTTCATCTTTGTTGTCTATACCTCCCATGTACCTCTATGTCTTCCTGTTCCTCAATGCCACCAAGTTGATCACTCATATTTGGTACATTGCCTTTCTCTTCACTCAAATCAATACTTATCTCTACTATCTAACAGTATTCCCTATCCTCCCCTCCCATCCCTGGTAACCAACAAAGAAAATTTCCTTCCATAGATAAACCTTTCCTTGACTTTTACAATAATGAACTAAGACAATATTTGTCCTTCTGTGATTGACTTATTTCACTCAGCATAATGTCTTCTAAGTTCATCCATGTTATGCAGTGTTTTGCAGATTCTAGGTTATTCTTTAGGGCTGCATAGTATTTCACTGTGTGTATGTATCATAGTTTGGTTATCCATTTCTCAGTTGATGAATATCTAGGTTGTTGCCATCTTTTGGCTATTGTAAATAGTGCTGCGATGAACATGGGTGTGCATATGTCTGTTCTTGTCATGGTTCTCACTTCTTTAGGATATATACCTAGTAAAGGAATGGCTGGGTCAAATGGTATTTCTAATTCCAACATTTGAAGGAATCACCATAATGCTTTCCACAGTGGTTGTATCATTTTACAGTCCCACCAGCAGTGTATGAAAGTTCCAATATCTCCACATCCTTGCCAGCATTTGCTATTTTGTGTCTTGTTGAACTTTGCTGCTAGTGCTGGAGCAAGATGGTATCCCCTTGTTGTTTTGATTTGCATCTCATAGAGTCAATTTTGACTCATGGTAACCCATGTGTTACAGTGTAGAACTGTTCCATAGGGTTTCCTTGGCTGTAATCTTTCCAAAAACAGATAGGTCTTTCGTCTGTGATGCAGCTGGGTGGTTTGGAATTTCCAACTGTTACCTAGTACAAATCATTTGCACCACCAGAGATCTGCTCCCTATCCTGGGATGCCCCAAATCTCATCCAATTACAGCATAAAGCTAGATATTCTGGATCTCATGAGCTAAATCGGATCCATATGAATCTGAGGCTCTTTGATGATGGCTGTCTTGAACAAGAAACTAAAGTGACAAGTTATCTGATCATCTTCCTCCAACATACACACTCATCATAAAACTGCAAGGCACTGATAGGATAACTACAACAGATCATCCCGTGAAGAAACACGAAGAATAGGGTGATCCAGCAGGCACTGGTCCATAACAATTCTGAAATCCAAGAGAGCCAACTCTGTTAGGTGCTGCACAGAGAGGAAGGATGCTTGATTAGTGCCCCATTTCATCCCTTGGGAGTACCTTCTCCACAGTGTTGACTCACACCTCGAGATGTTGACCCCATCCCCTGTGTCATTCCTTTTGCCTGAGAAGTATGCTTGATTGTGCAGCTGAGTAACTTTTTCAGCCTGCTTCCCACCCTTAAAGTATCGTAGCCCCAGCTCACTTGGTCCAAATTGAAGGCCTGTTTGCTGGTACAACACACTTAATATTTTGGTGGGCTTTCTATTCATTTGATTATCCTCCATTCCATCTGACAATAAGCCCATCCTCAATTGATTTCACCACCTACCTCTCTGTGCTTTGTTTATGTTCAACTGCTTTGGTCTCATAGCCTAAAGATTCTTAAAAAAAATCTTTCTTTAGCTGAGAGGGTCTACAAGGGCCTTAAACCTTTGCTGTTAACAACAGGTCTTAAATTCGCAGCATTGAGTTGATCTTAAGCAAAGACCTTGTTTCACTTTCAAAATTTGTATAGGTTGAGGAGACTGATGATAAGAAACAGTTTTATTTTCCAACCCTACAAGGCTTGGTCACTTTCTGTCTTCTCTAATTTTGCTTGCAAATTGAAGTAATTCCTAGCCATTTCTGTCTTCCCATGTTTTCTCATAGGTAAGAAGCCAACAGACATTTCTATCATTCTGCCTGGAAATCATTTTACCAAATTCTGTTGGTTGGTTAGGTATATTTTCCATCTCCCAAATAAATGACTGTCAATAGTCCTGGAACTACAGAACATAGGTCATCATTTTTAAGCCTGCTATAGTAATTTCCTCTCTGTCTTTCCCACCTCCACTAACAATTGGTTTGCCATTTTTCTTAATTTTGCTCACGGGTTTCTTGCCTGTGATGTCAGTGATGGCACGATATCAGTTCTTTTAAGTTCTACTGATTAAAGCATGTGCCAAGACTAGCCTATATTAAAGCACTGGGAAGACTAACTTCTCCTCTTGATGGGAGGAGCTGCAATATTCAGGGCTAGTTTGATGTCTTTCACATCCCAATAGTCTAGAGTCAACACTGTCTAGAGTAAAACAAAAATTATGCACATCAAATGTTGACAGTCTTTGATGGGTCCCTATCACAAATCCTGAAACAACTAGAGGTACTTTGCTTGTGAACCCAATGCTATCTGGAGAGCACTGAACAGCAGAACCCTGAACACCAGGTACCAGACTGCACTCTCCCATTTGTTTTTGTGTACCTTTTAGGGAGAGTTCTTGGATGATGTGAATGGTTAATGTGCAAAGCTACTAACCAAAATGTCGGCAATTCCAGTCTTCCAAGAGGTGCCTCAGCAGAAAGGCCTTGCAATGTATTCCGAAAAATCAGCCATTTAAAAGCTTATGGAATATAGTTCTACTCTGACACACATGGGGTTGTCATGAGTCAGAATTAACTTAATAGTAATTGGTTACTGGTGTCCCTAGGAGAGTTACTATACCTCACTGGATCACCTTTGAGCAAGGACTCTTTGAATTCTTACTTTGAGGGAAGATATCATGCTTGTCACAGTTACAGAGAAAAACAAAGTCATGGTCTCTACCTGCCATTTGTTGTTGTTGTTATAATGTGCCGTCAAAAAGGTGGTGGTTTCAACTGAATTAGAGCCTTATTGTTAGGTGCCATTGAGTCAGTTCCAATTCATAGTGGCTCTACGTACAACAGAATGAAACCCTACTCAGTCCTGTGCTATCCTCACAATTGTTGCTATGTTTGAGCCCTTTTTCCTAACAGCTGTGTCAATCCATGTTGGTGAGGGTTTTCCTCTTTTTTGCTGACCCTCTACTTTACCAAGCATGATGTACTTTTCCAAGAACTGTTCCCTTTTAGTAACATGTCCTAAGTATGTTAGATGAAGCCTCACCATCCTTGCTTCTATGCAGCATTCTGGCTGCACTTCTTCCAGGACAGATTTGTTCCTTCTTCTGGCAGTCCATAGTATTTTATTCCTTCTTCTGGCACTCCATTGTTGTTGTGTTGTTGTTAAGTGCCGTCGAGTCGTTTCCGACCCATAGCGACCCCATGCACAGCAGAACGAAACACTTACCGATCCCACGCCAGCCCCACAATCCCTGCTATACTTGAGCCCATCATTGCAGCCACCGTATCAATCCATCTCCTTGAAGGCCTCCCCCTCTTTCGTCGACCCTGCACCCTACCAAGCATGACATCCTTCTCCAGGGAATGGTCCCTTCTTACAACATGACCAAAATAGGTGAG
>NW_006921618.1:18464389-18468248 GCF_000298275.1 Orycteropus afer afer
GTCATTGGTGTTCAATGCATCAAATCTATTCTTTAGATGATCTCTAAATTCAGGAGGGATATATTCAAGATCTTATTTTGGCTCTCGTGGACTTGTTTTAATTGTCTTTAACTTCAAGTGGAATTTGCATATGAGCACTCCATAGTATATTCAATATTCTTCACCAACACCGTAATCCAAAAGCATCAATTCTTCTTTGGTCTTCCTTATTCATTGTCCAGTTTTTGCATGCATATGAAGCAATTGAAAATGCCATGGCTTGAGTCAAGAGTACGTTAGTCTTCAAAGTTCTATCTTTGCTTTTAAAGATGTCTTTTGCATTAAAGATGTCTTTTGCAGCAGATTTGCTTAATGCAATGGGTTATTTGATTTTTTTCCATTTTCTTTCCTTTATTGTTTTTTTATTTTTTTACATTTTACTGTGATTTGGGTGAAAGTTTACACAGCAATTTCATTTTCCATACAACTGTTCATACACATTTTGTTTGTGACATTAATTGCAATTCCATAATGGAACAGCTCTCTTCCCACTTTCTTCCTGTGGTTACCTTTCCCCTGTGTCCTTCTTTCCTATGCATTCTTGCCCTCTGAGTTATCTCTCTGTGCAAGTACTGCTGTTCTGATATCCCATGATTGATCATTTTAAGGAGTGCACCTACCTGGTGTAAATACTCACCTTATACACCTGTCTATTGTTTGGCTGGAAGGCATGGGAGCGAGTTCAATTCCAGGCCCAAAAGGTGATTACTTGCTATCAGATCAGTAAGCCTTTTATGATTTTGAGTTTTGTTCCATATTTTTTCTCCCATTTTCTCCAGGATCTCCTATTTTGATCCCTTCTGAGTAGTTGACAGTGATAGCTGAGCACCATCTAGTCCTGGTCTCTGAGTTATGTAGGCTGAGGTTTGCATGGTCTAAGCCTGGTCATTTTATGATTTTGAGTTTTTTCCACATATGTCTTCTACTCTATCCAGGACCTTCAATTGTAATTACCTTTCAGAGTGGTCAGTAGTGGTAGCTGGTCACCATCTAGTTCTTCTAATCTCAGGGTTTTGGAGGCTGTATTTCATGTGGTCCATTTATTCTTTGGACTAATTGTTCCCATGTGTCTTTGGTTTCTCACTCTTCTTTGTTTCAGGCAGGGAGAGATCAATAGTTGCACCTTAGATTCCCACTCATAAGCTTTTCAGACCCCAGTTACTACTCACTGAATTAGAATGTAGAATACTGCCATTGTGGACTGTTGTCATTAGGTGATGTTGAGTCAGTCAGCTCCAACCCATAGGGACCCTATGTACAACAGAATGAAACACTGCCTAGTCCTGAGCCAGCCTCACAATCCTTGCTATACTTGAGCCCATCATTGCAGCCACTGTGTCAATCCATCTCGTTAAAGCCTTCCCCTTTTGCTTTGACCCTCCACTTTACCAAGTACGATATCCTTCTCCAGAGGATAATCTGGAATGATCCCTTCTGACAACATGACCAAAGTAGGTGAGACAAAGTCTGGCCATTCTCTCTTCCAAAGAGTGTCCCAGCTGCACTTCTTCTAAGACAGATTTGTTAGTTCTTTTGGCAGTCCATGGTACTTTCAATATTCTTTGCCAACACCACAACTCAAAACCATCAATTATTCTTCAGTCTTCCTTATTCATTGTCTAGCTCTCACATGCATATGAGGTGATTGAAAATACCATGGCTTGGGTCAGGCATACCTTAGTCCTCAAGGAGACATCTTTGCTCCTCAGCCCTTGAGAGAGGTCCTTTGCAGCTGATTTTCCCAGTGCTCTACATCATCTGATGTCTTGACTTCCAATGTCCAAATTCCATCCTGATGTTCTGACTATTGCTTCCACTGGTGTTGATAGTAGAAACAAGGAATGTGAAGTCTTTGACAACTTCAATCTTTTCTCCATTTATTGTGATGCTGCTTACTGGTTCATATGTGAGGGTTTTCATTTTCTTTTTGTTGAGATGTAATCTATACTGCAGACTGTAGTTTTCAATTTTCATCAGTAAGGGCTTCAAGTCATCCTCACTTTCAGCAAGCACAGTTGTGTCATCTGCATATCACAGGTTATTAACAAGCCTTCCTCCAGTCCTGACTCCATAGTCATTTTCATATAGTCCAGCTTCTCAAATAATTTGCTCAGCATACAGATTGAATATGTATGGTAGAAGGATGCAACCCTGACACACTCTTTTCTTGATTTTAAAGCATGCAGTATTCCCTTGTTCTGTTCGAATGACAGCCTCCTGGTCTATGTACAACTTCCTGATGAGCTCATTCAGATGTTCTGAAATTCCCATTCTTCTCAATACTATCTATAAATTGTTATGATCCACACAATCTAATGCTTTTGCATAGTCAACAAAACACAAGTAAACATTTTTCTGGTATTCTTTGCTTTCAGCCAAGATCCATCTGATATCAACAATGATATCCCTCATTCTACACCCTCTTCTGAATCCAGCTTGCATTTGTGGAAGTTCTCTGTCAATATAGTGCTGCAATCATTTTTTAATTATCTTCAGTAAGATTTTACTTGCATGTGATATTAATGATATTGTTTGATAATTTCCATATTCTGTGGGATCACCTTTCTTTATAATGGGTACAAATATGGATCTCTTTCAGTCAGTTGGCCAGGTAGCTGTCTTCCAAATCTCTTAGCATAACCAAGTGAGTGCCTCCAGGGCAGCATCTATTTGTTGTCACATCTCAATGGCTATTCTATCAATTTCTGGAGCCTTGTTCTTTGCCAATTCCTTCAGTGTAGCTTCAACTTTTTCATTCAATACTATTGAATTTTGATCATATGCCACTTCCTGAGATGGATGAACATCAACCAATTCTTTTTGGTCAGTGACTGTGTATTCCTTCCATCTTCTTGTGATGTTTCCTGCATCATTCAATATTTTGCCCATAGAATCTTTCAAAATTGCAACTCGAGGGTTAATTTTTTTCTTCACTTCTTTCAGCTTGACAATGCTGAGCATGTTCTTCCCTTTTTGTTTTTTAACTCAAGGTCTTGGCACATTTCATTATAATAATTGACTTTGTCTTCTCCAAATGCTCTTTGAAATCTGTGCAGCTCTCTTATGTTGTCATTTCTTCCATTTGCTTTAGCTACTCTCCATTCAATGGCAAGTTTCAGAATCCTTCTGACATCCATTTTGGTCTTTTCTTCCTTTCCTGTCTTTTTAACTACTTTTTGTTTTCTTCATGGATGATGTTCTTGATGTAATCCCACAATACTTCTGGTTTTCAGTCATTAGTGTTCAATGCATTATTCTTTAGATGGTCTCTAAATTCAGGAGGATATAATCAAGGTCATATTTTGGCTCTTGTGTTTTTTTTTTTTTTTTTTTATAAAAAATTGTGACATTTTACTACGTAAACATGTAACATTTACATTACAAAAACACCACACAGTTCAAGAGGAAAAGCCAAATAGTGGGAAAAATATTTGCAATGTATGTAGCAAATGAAAAGTTAATATCTTTGTTATATAGATCATTCTTACAAAATTATAAGAAAAAACTAATAGGAAAGTAGACAAAATGTGTGAACTTCCAATTTACGAGAGAAGAAATAAGACTGACCAATAAACACATTTTAAAAGTTTCGTCTCACAAGTAATCAGAGAGATGAAAGTAAAACAAGATGCTGTTGTTCATCAGTTATGTTGACAAATGCGTGTATAAGGCTGGTGGGAATGCAAGTTGGTCCAAACTTTTGGGAGGACAGCATTGCAGCTAGAACCTTGTTGTTTAACTCGTCTTCAGCCCTTTGCATTTTTTCTGTAAGTTTTGTAATCAGCTTGCCATTTCTATAACCACCTTGAAAACGGCTTAG
>NW_006921618.1:18475088-18498014 GCF_000298275.1 Orycteropus afer afer
CCTTCCTTCCGAGGAGTGGCTGGTGGGTTTGAACCGCCAGCCTTCTGGTTAGCAGTCAAGTGCTTTAGCCACTATGCTACCAGAGCTCCAGTGCATATAATAGTATATATGTGCATATAATAGTATATACCTTTGTTGCCTTTAATTCTTGTGCTCCTTCTAGTGTCTTCCTTTGCCTTGATTATTTTATGCTGACCTCCCTTTAATATATATTGCCTTTCCCTTCACTCAAGTTAACATGTGTAGTGGCTAAGACACTTGCCTGCTAACCAGACGGCTGGCGGTTCAAACGCACCAGCCACTCCTCGGAAGGAAGGTTGGGCAATCCTACTTTCGTAGTGATACTGCCTCGGAAACCCAAGAAGGGGTCGCTATGAGTCGGGGTTGACTCGATGGCACATAACAATAACAACAACAACAACACCCTCTAGTTAGTGATTTCCCCTTCTACCCCTCATAATCATCAAAGAATATTTCTTTCTATGTGTAAACATTTTCTTAACTTTTTACAGTAGTGGTGTCATATAATATTTGTTCTTTTGTGATTGACTCAGTATAATGTTCTCTAGGTTCATCCATGTTATGAGATGGTTTGCAGATTTATCATTATTCTTTTGCATAGTATTCCATTGTGTAGTGTACCATACTTTGTTTATCCATGCATTTGCTGATGGGCACTTAGTTTTTTTCCATCTTTTTGCTCATGTGAATAGTGCTGCAATGAACATGGGTGTGCATATGTCTATTCATGCCACAGCTCTTATTTCTGCAGGATATACACCGCATAGTGGAATAGGTGGCTCATATCATATTTCTATTTCCAAATTTTTAAGGAAGTGACATACTATTTTCCAAAATGGTTACACCATCTACATTCCCATCAGCAGCATTGTATGAGAGGTCTAGACTCTCCACATCTTTGCTAGCATTTGTTTTCTTTTATTTTAAACTTTGCTATTAATGATGGGATGAGCTAATTCTGATTGTTTTGATTTGTATCTCTTTAATGGCTAATAATCGTGAGCATTTTTTCATGTGTTTGTTGGCTCTCTGAATGTCTTCTTTTGTGAAGTATCTGTTCATGTCCTCTGCCTACTTTTTAACTGAATTGTTTGTCTTTTTGTTGTTAGGTGTTGATATTTTCTATAAATTTTAGAAGTTAAAAAAATAACATAGAATCTGCAAAACACCGCATAATGTGGATGAACTTGGAGGACATTATGCTGAGTGAAATGAGTTAATCACAGAAGGACAAATATTGTATTAGTCTGTTATTGTGAAAAGTCAAGGAGAAGGTTATATATGGAAGGAAATTTTCTTTGCTGGTGACCAGGGGTGGGAGGGCAAGGGAGGGAATACTGCTAGATAGGTAGAGACAAGTATTGATTTGGGTGAAGAGAAGGGCAATGTACCAAATGTGTGATCAACATGGTGGCATTGAGTAAAAGGAAGACATAGAGAGGTACATGGGAGGAACAGACAACAAAGATGAATTCTTTTGCCTATACAGTACTGCAATGTCCATGATGACAAACATTGATCTACAGGTGGATAGATGGGTGAACAGGCTGAACGATTAGGTCTATGCAGGTGGGAATGTCTCCATGACCATGTATAGGGTTTGCAGACAATGTTTCTACAAGCATATTTGTATGCTTTTTAAAGAATTTCTAGGTATACAGTAGATCTGACAAGGGGCAAGGCTGTAGTCACTTCTTGGCCATAGCCAGCTACCCAGAGGGATCAAGTAATTGGACCTGTGGGCTTGGGACCATGGTTTCAGGGGACAACAAGCTCAATTGGCATAACATACTACACAAAAACATTGTTCCACATCCTACTTTGGTGTATAGTGTTTGGGACCTTTAAAGCTTGCAAGCAGCCATCTAGATGCAATGATGGGTCTCTCTTCATCAAGAGCAAAGAAGAATGAAGAAAACCAAAACCATTTACATTAGGTAGATACACTCCTTGGAGAGATCAATCATGGGAGAGTAGAAATGTATGCACAGGGAGACAGCTGAGGGAGGGGGGCAGGAGTGCATGAGAAGGAAGGACACAGGAAGAGGTGACTATGGGGAAGAAGTGGGAGGAGAGCTGTTGCATTGTGGGAGATTACAGTCAATGTCATGAGACAAAGTGTATGTGAACTGCTGTATAGAAGATGAATTTGCTCTGTAAACTTTCACCCAAATCACAATAAAATTAAAAAACAAAACAAAACAAAACAACTTAGAGATTAGTTCCTTGTCTGATATATCATCGCCAGTTCTTTCCCCTGGTCTGAAGGTTCTTATTTTACTCTTTTGGTGAAGTCTTGTGATGGGCATAAATGTTTAATTTTTAGAAGGTCATAGTCATCTAGTTTATCTTCTGCTGTTTGTGTGTTTTTAGTTATGTTTGGTAGTGTATTTATGCCCCTATTAGAGCCCCTAAGTTTGTCCCTGCTTTTTTCTTTGATAATCTTTATAGCTTTAGGTTTTACATTTAAGTCTTTGATCCATCTTGAGTTTATTTTTGTATATGGTGAGATATATGGATCCTGTTTCTTTTTTCCTGACAATGGACAATCAGTTTTGCCAGCACCATTTATTAAAGAGAATATGCTTCCCTATTTAATGGGTTTTGGCTCTTTGTCAAATATCAGCTGTCCATAGGCAGATGGATTTGTTTCTGGGTTCTCAATTCTGTTCCATTACTCTATGTTTCTTTTATTGTATCAATACCAGGCTGTTTTGACTACCATGGCTACATACTAGGTTCTGAGATCGGGAAGTGTGAAGTCTTCTACTTTGTTCTTCTTCTTTAGTAGTGCTGTTCTTATTCAGGGTCTCTTTCCTTTCCACATAAAGTTGATAATTAGTCTTTCCATGTCTTTAAAGAATAATGGTGAAATTTGGAAAAGGATTGCATTGTATCTATAGATTATTTAGGGTAGTATTGCTATTTTCAAGGAGATCTGGTGGCTCAGTGCCTAAGGCATTTGACTGCTAACCAGAAGGTTGATGGTTCAAACCCATCAGCCACTCCATGAAAGGAAGATAGGGCAATCTACTTCTGTAAAGATTTACCACCTTGGAAACCCAATTGGGGTCATTAGGAATCAGAGCTGACTCAATGGCAGTGGGTATTGTTATTTTCACAATGTTTAATCTTCCTATCCATGAATATGGTGGGTGCATTCTTTCATTTTTGTGGGTCTTTTTTTGGTTTCTTGTAATAGTCTTTTATAGTTTTCTTTCTATACGTCTTTTGTATCTCTGGTTATATTCATTCCTAAGTACTTCATCTTTTGGGAGGCTTTGTTTTCCTGATTTTTATTTCAAAGTTCTCTTTCTTAATGCTGAAGAATTAAGCTGATTTTGGTATGCTGATCTTGTAACCTGTCACTTTGCCAAATCCTTCTCTTAGTTCCAGTAGTTTTCTTGCTGAGTCTCTGGAATTTTCTATGTGTACAATCCTATCTTCTGAAAATAAAGATAATTCTATTCATTTATTTATTTATCTTATTTATTTATTTCTCTTTGTTTTCTTACTGTTTGGGGTAGGACTTCCAATACAATAGTGACTAGAAGTGGTTCCTGTTTTCAGGGGAAATACTTTTTTAGTCTCTCTCTGTTGAGAATAATGTTGGCATTGGTTTTGTGTATAGGCCCTTAATTATGTTGAGGCATTTCCGTTCTGTTCATATTTTGCTGAGTGTTTTTGTCAGGAATGGTGTTGGATTTTGTCAAATGACCTTTCTGCATCAATTGATATGAACATGCAGTTGTTTTCCTTTGTTTTATTTATGTGGTGGATCACATTGATTGTTTTTCTATTATTGAACCATCTTTGCATACCTCCTACAAATTCCACTTGGTCATGATGTATTATTTTTTAAATTTATTCTTGGATTGTATCGGCTAGGATTTTGTTGAGAATTTTTGCATTTATGTTCATGAGGGATGTTAGTCTATAATTTTCTTTTTCTGGGGTGTCTTTGCCTGGTTTTGGTATCAGGGTTATGCTTGTTTCTAGAATGAGTTTGGGAGTAGTTCATACTTTTCTATGTTCTGGAATAGTTTGAATAAAATTAGTGTCTTCTCTTCTCTGAATGTTACCTAGAATTCACCAGTGAAGCTGTGTGGGCCAGGACTTTTTTTTTCCTGGGCCGGGGGTTAGAAATGGGGTGGGATTTTTTTTTTTTTTTTAAATGACCTGGTCAATTTCATGTTTTCTAATGTATCTGTTCAGATTTTCTACCTCTGAATTGTGTTAGTTTGTGTAGGTAGTATGTTTCTAGAAATTTGTCTATTTCTTCTAGGTTTTAAAATTTGTAGAACTACACTTCTTCATAGTATTCTGTAATTATCGTTTGTATTTATGTTGTTTTTGCTGTAATGTTGCCTAATTCATTTCTTATTTATGGTGTTTTCATTTGTTAAATTTCCAATGTTTGTACATTTTATTAATCCTTTCAAAGAACTAACTTCTAGTCTTGTTGATTCTTTCTATTGTTTTTCTGTTTTCACTTTCATTTATTTCTGCTCTAATCTTTATTATTTCCTTTCCTCTGGTAACCGTAGGTTTTTTTTTTTTTTTTTAAATGTTATTTTGCTAATTGTTGTAGATGATGGGTTAAGGAGTTGATTTTGGTTCTTTCTTCTTTTTTTGATGCATGTGTTTATTGCTATAAAAATTTTCCCTTAGCACTGCTCTTGCTATGTTCCAAAGATTTTAGTATGCTGTGTTTTCATTCTTCTTTGATCAAGGAATTTTTTAACATTTCATTATTTACTTATTTATTCTATTACCTGATAATTTTTAGGCAAGATATTGCTCTGTTTCCATGTATTTGATTTTTTTTTTTCCTGAAATTCCTATTGATTTCTAAATTTATAGCATTATGATCTGAGGATATGCTTTGTAATATTTCAGTGGTTTTAAATTTATTGAGGCTTATTTTGTGACCTAACATACAGTCTATTACAAAGAATGTTCCACATGTCCTGAAAAAGAATGCATGTAGTGCTGTTGTTGAATGAGGTGTTCTGTATATGTTTATGAGGTCATGTTGGTTGATTGTGTTGCTTAAATCTTCTGTATCTTTGTTGAGATTCTTTCTAGTTCTGTCCTTCATCAAAAGTGGTGTATTAAAGTCTCCTACTATTATTATTTCAGTTCTTTCAAAGTGTGATTTATGTATTTTCAGACTCTTTCATTGAGTATTTAGATATGTATTATGCTTACATCCACTTGTTGGATTGACCCTTTAATCATTATATAATGTCCTTCCTTGTCTCTTAAGCTGTGTTTTACAATAGTTTAATATTGCTACTCTGGCCTTTTTATTTTTAGCTGCCATTTTTTTCATCCTTTGATTTTTAGTTTATTTTTGTCATTATATCTAAGGTGTGTCTCAACAGCATGTTGATGGGGGAGGCTATCTTATTCATTCTTTTACTCTTTGTCTCTCGACTGGTGCATTTAATCCATTTGCAGTCTGTATTGATTAATAGGTGTGAATTTATTGTGGTTATTTTGCTGTGTGTGGGTTGTGTGTGTGTGTGTGAGAGAGTGATGTTGATTTTTTTATTCCAGATATTTTTCTGTTGAATTCATTTTGTTTACAGATTTCCTCATCATTTCTTTCATTGCTGTTGTTTTAGTGTTTACTGAATCTTCTTTGAGGTTACCTGTAATTTATTATTATCTTTCCAAGTTTTAAACAGTCTTTATATCTTGATATCATCTTGATTTCCTGTCCATTTGGAAGTTCTGGAATTATGCCATTTATTCCTTCTTTTATTTCCTTGCATTGTCGTTGTTGTTATTTGCCATCAAGTCGGCCCCGACTCATAGCAACCCCTCCTTGGGTTTCCAAGGCAGTATCACTACGGAAGTAGATAGCCCCATCTTCCTTCTGAGGAGTGGCTGGTGGATTTGAACGGCCAGCCTCCTGGTTAGCAAATTGACTTGTCTGATTTCCTATTTTCATTCTGCTAGGTTTATTTTATTTTTGATACTTCTATATCTTGGTTAATTTCTGGGTGATTGTCTGCCTTTGTTGGTTCTCTGTCCAATGGATCCCCTTTAGCATTTTTTTGTAGGGTGGCTCTTGTTTTTAAAAAATCCCTTAATTTCTGTTTATCTGGAAATATTCTAATTTGCTATCATATTTCAGGGACAGTCTTGCTGGTTATGTGATTCTTGGTTAGAAATGTTTTTCTTTCAGAATTTCATATATGTCATCTCTTTGCCTTCTTTCCTGTATGGTTTTGCCAAGAACTTACAGTTTAGTCTTAATGGTTCTCCTTTGTATGTAACTGTCTTAGTTATCTAGTGCTGCTATAACAGAAATGTATTCTCTCACAGTTTAGAAGTCCAGAAGACCAAATTTAGAGTGTTAGCTCTAGGAGAAGACCTTCACTCTCTATGTCTTCTGATGCTAGGATGTTCCCAGCACAAGGACCATGTATGTGTCCAAAGGATAAGTTTCATTCCCTGTTCCTCTTTCTTGGTGATAATAAGTCCCTCCTTCTCTGATCACTTCTATTTCCTTTTATCTCATGTAAGATAAAAAGTATTGAGGGTTAAACCATAGGGAAATTTCCCTTACCCTGAATCAGGACTAACCTGAGTAAGGTTGTTGCATCCCAACCTGATCCCCTTACATCAGATCAGAGCTGATCATATTAAGGTAGATGATTACATCATTACATAACTGCCAAACAACTGAGCATCATGGCCCCATGAAGTTGACACATATTTTATGGAGACACAATTTAATCCATGACAGTAACTTTTCCTTTTTCCAAAGCTGCTGTCAGGATCCTTTCTATATTCTTGGTTTCAGAAAGCTTGATTATGATATGATATTTCTTGGTGGTTTTCTTTTGGAGTCTATCCTATTTGGGGTTCATTTTGTGTCTTGAATTTATATCTTTTCATCTTTCATGATATTGTTGTTGTTGTTGTTGTGTACCATCAAGTTGGACCCAACTCATAGCGACCCCTCTTTGGGTTGCCAAGGCAGTATCACTATGGAAGTAGATTGCCCAATCTTCCTTCCTAGGAGTGGCTGGTGGGTTTGAACTGCCAGCCTTCTGGTTAGCAGTCAAGTGCCTTAGGCACTATGCTTTATTCCAAAAAATCTTCACCGATTTTCTTTGTGCTTCACCCCACCCCTGAAATTATGAACACACATAAGTTATTTCTCTGATGGTGTTCCATATAATTCTTAGGCTTTCTTCATTTTGTTTTCATTCTTTCTCTGATTGTTCCTCTAACAGATTAGTTCTAAGAGATTTTTCCTCAATCTCATTAATTTTGTCTTCCTTTGATTCAATTCTACTCATTTGTCCTTCCAATGCATTGTCTATTTCTGAAATTTTAGTATGAATCTTCTGGATTACTATTTGCTGTTTTGTATGGTTTCTAATTTTCCATTTATTTAGTTAACTTGTTCTTGTATTGGTTCCTGAATTCTTCTATAGTTTTGTCTGTGTTTTCCTTTATTTAGCTTTTGTTTTCCTTGACCCCTTTCTTAATCTGTTGAAGGTTACTAAGTACAATTGTTTTGAATTCCTTATCAGGTAGTTCCAATACCGTTTATTTCTCTAGAAAATTTTCTGGCTCTGTATTTTGGTCACTTGATTGAGCAATCTCGTCCTATTTTATTATTGTGTGTGTGTATTTAATTTGAATTTGTCTGTTTTCTATAAGATACTGTGGTGTTTTCATATATATTTGTTGATTGTGTCTTGGTTTGCTTAAGCCTGATATTTTCTTTTGTTTTGTTTTAATATACCTGTACAACAGGCTGAGTTTGCTACATTGGTCACTAGTTTGGCAGCACTGGGACACTCACTACCTATCTGTGGGTAGAATTGGTAGTGAGTGTGATTGTGGGTGTAGATTACTGGTCCTGTAGAGCAGTTGAGGGCAGACTGGTTGAGTACTGGCCATTGTCTGCCATCAGTCCAGTGGTAGAGTGGGTGCTGGCACTCACCCAGTCTGTGGGATGGAAGGTGTGGTCAATGTCAATGGCTCCTGACTGATGGGGAAAACAAACAAAGGGAGAGGAGAAGAAGGAAAAAAAGAAAAGAAAAGAAAAAAGAAGGAGAGAAGAGGAAAGAAATAAGAAGGAAAAAATGAAAAAGAAGAGAGAAAAAGAAAACAAACCAAAAATCCCAGCACAGCAAAACATGCACCACAGATGTCTAAAGTGGTGACTACACTACACTGATCCTCAGAGAGAGTGGAATGATTGGGGGCTGGGAAGCTGTGTCTAGGGGCAGGTGGCTGCATGGAACACCAGGTTGCAGAGGGAGCTTGACCTGCCACCTGCAAAGTAGGGGTGGGAGTGGGGGTATGGTCACTGGAAGATTTTACAGGATAAGGGAAAGACAGTTCTCCAATTGTAAGTTACTGGTGTGAGCACCAGGACAGTCCTGGGTGGGAGGAGCCAGTTAGCTAGTTCCTGCTCTGATCTGAATGCTGCTTGTAATAATTCAAAATGGCCACACTGTACCAGGCCAGCTAGCAATTCACAACTCTGTATGCCTTCCTGTTTGTTGTTTTCTTTTATCCTTTTCTAATAAGTATCTGACTTATTTCCCTATTCTTTCCATTGGAGTGGAGGGTTCCAGGATTTACATCCATAGCTTTTTTATTTGGTTTCTTGGGGCTTTATTGTAGAGGGTCTGGGTAGTATATCTGCCTAGTCCACTAGTTTGGATCTCCTCCATCATTTGATTTCTTTACTACTGCTTCCATGAGTATTGACTATGGATCTAATTCAAATGAAATCCTTGACAATTTCAAACTTTTCTCTGTTTATCATGAAGTTGCTAATGGTTTCAGTCATGAAGCTTTTTGTTTTCTTTATGTTGAGGTGTAATTCATACTGATGACTATAGTCTTTGACTTTCATCATTAAGTGCTTCAAGTCCTTTTTGCTTTCAGCAAGCAAGGTTGCATCCTCTGCATATCTCAAGTTATTAACGAATCTTTCTCCCATCTTAAAGCTTTGTTTTTCATATAGTCCAATTTCTTGGATTATTTGCTCAGTATACAGATTGAATAAGTATGGCAAAATGATACAACCCTGACTCAACCTTTTCTGATTTTAAACCTTGCAGTACCCTTTATTCTGTTTGAATGACTGCCTCTTATTCTATGTACAGATTTTGCATGAGCATAATTTAGTGTTCTGGAATTCCCAGTATTCACAATGTCATCCATAATTTGTCATGATCCACACAATCGAATACCTTTCCACAGATTTTGCATAGTCAAAGGCTTTTGCATTGCACTTGTCTATACTAAGAAATTTGAAAGACAGCTACCTGGCCAACTGACTGGAAGAGATCCATATTTGTGTTCATTCCATAAAAAGGTGATCCATTAGAATGCAGAAATTTTCAAACAACATCATTAATATCACACATACATAAAATTTTGCTGAAGATAATTAAAAAATAGTTTTAGCAGGACATCAACAGGGGACTGCTAGAATTCAATCTGGATGCAGAAGAGGACATGGAATAAGGCATATCATTCCTGATATCAGATGGATCTTGGCTGAATGCAGAGAATACCAGAAAGATATTTACCTGTGTTTTACTGACTATGCAAAGGCATTCGACTATGTGGAATATAATTATAGCCTTAATAACACTAAACTATTTTTTCCCAAGTCTGTTTTATTTTACTTTTTTAAATGTCATACCATATGATTATAATACCCACCAAAATTAACAATTCCTTAATACCATCAAATCTTCAGACAACCATTAATTATTCTAATGGTTTTGTAGATGTTTTGTTCTTATCTTTGTTTTATAGTTTGACTCGGAATTTAAATGTATTTGACATATTGTAATTGGTTGACAAATCCTCTTATGTCTCTTTTTTTCCTATAGTTTGTTTTAATTCTTGTAAATTATTTGTTGAAGAAACTGTGCCCTTGGTTCTGTAATCCTTAGATAAACACTTCAAGGCAGCTACTGAAGTTCCACAAGGCCTCACCTCAAACCCTAGGTCTAGTAAAAAAAAAAAAAAAAAGTTGCCATCAAGTTGATTCCTACTCATTGTGACCCATGTGTTTCAGAGCAGAACTGCCCCATAGGGTTTTTATAGCTTTGACCTTTTGGAAGCAAATCACCAGGCCTTACTTCCAAGGAACCTCTAATGGATTCAGACTGCCAAACATTTGGTTAGTGGCCTAGTGATTAACTGTTTGCACCACCTAGGGACTCCTGGACCAGCACTCAGTAATCAAATATAGTAATACTTCTTCAGAAAAAGTATAAATACTTGCATAGAGTGGTTCAAATATAGACTATAAATAAACTGACTTTAGTTCATATCAGGTTTTGCCTCAAACTAATTTTGGTACTAAACCTACTTTTTCACTACCAAACCTACTTTTTCACTACCAAACCTACTCTTCAGAAGAAAAAGGGGCAATCTACTTCTGTAGTGATACTGCCTCGGAAACCCAAGGAGGGGTTGCTAGGAGTTGGGTCCAACTCGATGGCACATAACAACAACAATTTCTTTTGGAAACATGGGGGTTTGGGAATTGCAGGTATAGATGGTGAACATGAATTATTGTCCAATTTATAGTGAAGGTAACTGAGGAGAAAAGAGGATAATTAACTTTCTGAGGTATCCTGGTTAGCAAAGGAATTAGAGGGGATTTACACCCAAGCAGTCTGGAGCATGCTCATATTCTTTAGAACCTCTGTGTTCAACTGCCTGCCTTCCTGCCCACCCAGGTTCCAGGTGTAGACAGACAGGTGTTCCCACCCTGGCTCTGCCTCTCACCAGCTGGCATGTGCTACTAGGTTGCCACGAACCTGTTAAGCCCCATTTTGTCCATTTGCAAAGTATAAGTTCTATGGCTTGTTTCTGGGATTGTTAGGAGACCTCAGGGAAGGAAAATCTTGGAAAGGCCTAGAATCTTCAAGTTAGACATGGCCCTATCATTTATACGGGAAGAGTATATATGGAGGCCCTCTTCCATGCCCATTTCTTCTTCCTACTCCCAGGCTTGTCCAGGACCATGAAGAATCTGGCTCCCATGGAATACAGCAAGTCCAAGGATAACTCATCCTCCTAACCTCTGTCATTACAGCTCTTGGAGGCCATTTGAGCCCCTCCTGGGAGGAGAGGTTGACACAGGATCTTTTAGCTGCCATCGAGGTGATTCTGATTTACAGTGACCTTATGAACCACAGAATGAAATGCCTGGTCCTGCATTATCCTCACAATCACCAGCATTATGCTATTGTGTCCATTCAGCTCACAGAGGGTCTCTCTCATCCTTACTGGCCCTTGACTTTACCAAACATGATGTCCTCCTCCAGTGGTTATCCTCCTGCTAATGTGTCCACATAGGCAAGTTGGACAATGTTCTTATTGAACAATTTTTGGAAGGAGATCATCAGGTCTTTCTTCCTGGTCTATCTTAATCTGGAATCTCTGCTGAACCTGTTCACCATGGATGACCTTGCTGGTATTTGAAATACCAGAGGCATGGCTTCCAGCCTCACAGCAACACCCAAGCCACCACACTGTGGCAAACTGAGACTGGTAGTGGGAAGTGGCTTTAGGGCCTTTGGAAGGGAATTCCAAGGCCCTGGATATCAGAAAGGAGGTGCTGTCTCTGGGTGGACTTGTCCCCTCAGCCCTGAGGGATATCACATCATGAAGCAGTACACAGCCAGAGGATACCTGGAGTGGGACTCTTCATAGTGTGGACTCAGGGCAGGGGATCTTAGTTACACAGGTAAATATCTTTCTGGTATTCTCCGCATTCAGCCAAGATCCATCTGATATCAGGAATGATGTGCCTTATTCCATGTCCTCTTCTGGATCCAGATTCAATTCTAGCAGTCCCCTGTTGATGTCCTGCTAAAACTATTTTTTAATAATCTTCAGCAAAATTTTACAAGGGTAAAAAAGGGTGGGCTTACTCGCAAAGTTTGGCATCTTCTTCCCTCTCTTCTGCCCAGAGCTCAAAGTCCTAAACAAGCTCGCCTGTGGTCTTGTCCCGAGAACTGCGCATCTCCATTGCTATCCCCACCTTGTCCACCCCCACCGCCTACTGCTCAGCCTGCCTCAGCCCGCCAGTCTGCTTGGCTCTGTTTAACACAGCGCGGCTGATGGGACTTTATCGAAACCTCTAAAAATGAGTTTTCCTTGCATGTCAACCCTTCATCTCCTCACTGCGCGACTCCCTGAGCGTTTTATAGCAGAGAAAAAGGGAAAGGAAAATATAGTCACTCTGGCGTTTATTGAGATAAATAGTGAGTGTCTGCGTGGCTGAAGTGTTAAAACTGCATCTTCTCCTGCTGCCAGAGTCAAGAATGCTGCTGATAAGTCAAGTTTCCTTTATCTCCCTTAAGTGTCTCCACACAGAGAGGGGGGCTCCATTCTCACTTCCTCCCACTCTCCCGCGTTCAGGCTGCGGAGCGCGGCAGCCCCTCATCCACCTTGAGATCACAGCGATTCCACACAAACCAGCCTCTTAACACCTTCTGATTCTACTGCTGCAACTCACTGGAACACTTTTGATTAAATATATACACACACATACAATACACTTTATTTTTTAAAGCAGTTTTAGGTTTATAGAATAATTGGGCAGAAAGAACAAAGAATTCCCCCTCCTCCTTGCACAGTTTTCCCTGTTATTAACATCTTACTTTTTTTTTTTTTTTGCAATTGATGCACTGGTTATTATTATTACATTAGTATCAACTGAAACCCATAGTTTCCATTAGGGCTTACTCTTTGCTTTTCCAATTCTATGGGTTTCAACCAATGCATGATCTCATGTGACCACCATCACAGCATCGTGCAGAACTGTTTTACTGCCTTTAAAATGTCCTGTGCTCCACCTATTCATTGTTCACCCTCCCCCATTTTGATTGATTTTTCTCTGAAGGGAGTAACCTTGTGAAGACTACTGTTGAGGCACTTTGCCTCTTCTCTCAACTAGGAGCTCTGGTGGCATCATGCCTAAGGCATTTGACCACTAACCAGAAGGCTCGCGGTTCAAACCCACCAGCCACTCCTCGGAAGGAAGGGTGGGCAATCTACTTCCGTAGTGATACCGCCTGGGAATCCCAAGAAGGGGTCACTATGTGTTGGGTCTGACTTGACAGCACATAACAACAACATCAGCTAGCTAGGACTGGGTCACACCACTCCAAAACATAGTAGCCTAAAACAAGAAGCATTAATTCTGCTCTTAAGCCTGGGATCATTAGGGACTGGCTGGCCCCGGGCCACCTTACTCTTGGGTCTGCAGTCAGTGGGCAATCAGCATGAAGAGGGGCTGCTTTGCCTGTTTGGCTAGTTCTCTCCTGTATCTAGGACCTTGGCTGTCACTGATTGACTAACCTGGCTTGAGTCTAGGTGGCTTGGCCTGGCCTGGACTTATTCACAGGGTAGTTTCGGAGCCTGAGGGAGAAAGGGAAATACATGTGGTCTCTAGAAGTCTAGGCACAGACTACTTTTGACACATTCTCTTGGCTAGAGCAAGTCATGGAACCAGGCCAGATTTAGGGTGAAAGACTCCAAATTTCAGCTAGAGGAGATGCAAAGCTACATGGGGACAAAGCAGAATACAAGGAGGGGAATACTAGTGGCCATTTTTGCAAAGAAGTTATTACATTTGCATCATATCCTTGAAACCATCATGGGAGGGAGGAATTACGGATCCAATTTTTCAGACAAAGCAGCTGAGGTTGAAAGAGACTCATTCGCTCACTCCTTTGTTCCTTTCCTCTCTGTTGAGAGGATATCTCAATGCACTGGGCACTGACTGGGCACTGGGGATGTGGCAGTGACTCACACATGGTCTCTGCACTGGGGAAGTCAATGTGGGGAGGCAGATGCACAAACTTATGAGCACAATATGAGGCAATGCTCACTAAAAGGGCCAGGGGCCCAGGGAGACTATAAACATAAGTCAGGTGTTCTGTTTACCTAGTGCCACTCTGACAACAAAATACCACAAATGTGATGGCCTTAATGTTCTGATTACCTAGTGCCACTCTGATAGGAATATACCACAAATGGGATGGCCTTAACAAACAGGAGTTTATTCTCACAGTTTGGAGGCTTTAAGTCCAAGTTCAAAGTGCCAGGCTCTAGGGTCTGGGTGAAAACCCCTCAACCTTGGGGTCCAGCTCTGCCTCCTGCTCCCAGACCACCTAAGCTAGAGGTTTTTCCTCACTCAGACAGGTGCCGGCTGCTGAGGTTGGAAGCCCCAAGGTTGACAAGTAAAAAGGCACAGTCCCGATGTTACCAGACCACAGGGCAAGTCATTAGCTTAAGTCCATTGTAAGACCCAAGGTCAACAGAGCATGGCAGGCTGCTGAGCAATGACACAGCTACATGCAGGGTCCAAGTGTGCCATAGGCTAGAGACCACTCTCAAAGCTTCTCCTTATACACAGGAAGAAGACCATATCCCAAAGGCAGCTACTCAGATGCTTGTGGTAGATCCCACCATGGAGTTGATTGCCATTCTCATCATGGGGAATAACTACCACCAGCTGCCCATCCACTGAACCAGGCCCAGCCAAGTTGACACACAAACATAACTACCACACTTAACAGAAATGAGTTTATTCTTACAATTTGAAGGTTTTAAGTCCAAGTTCAAAGTGCCAGGCTCTAGGGGCTGGGTGAAAGCCCCTCAACCTTTGGGGTCCAGCTCTGCCTCCTGCTCCCGGCCCACTGGAGCTAGAAGCATTTCTTCACTCAGACAGCTGCTGGCTGCTGAGGCTGAGAAGCCCCAAGATTGACAAGTAAAAAGGCACAGTCCCGATGTTACCAAACCACATGGCAGGCCATTAACTTAAGTTCACTGTAAGTGCCAAGGTCGGCAGAGCATAGCAGGCTGCTGGGCAATGAAACAGCTACATGCAGGGTCCAAGCGTGCCAAAGGCTAGAGACCATTCTCAAAACTTCTCCTTATATACAGAAAGCAGACCACATGCCCAAAGGCCACTACTCAGCTGCTCGTAGTAGATTTCACCATGGAGTTGATTACCAGTCTCATCATGGGGAATACTATATCCAGCTGCCCAGCCACTCATTCAGGCCTAGCCAAGTTGACACACAAATAAAACCAGCTCACCAGGGTTGGGTGGGAGAATTAAAGAAGTTTTCCAAAAGGATTACCTAAAATGAGATGAAAGGATGAGTAGGAATTATCCAAGAAGTAATAGCACAATAGGCCAGAGTAGTTCAGCAGAGAAAAGACGTATTACATGAGTTTCTCACCCCTCAGGTTCCATAGCTAGAAAGTATCAAGCCAGGGTTCTAACCCAGGTTGAGGGTGATCCTGGAAGCCCAGAGACCGTGGTTGGCCTGGGAGCTTTCTCCTTGACATCTGGGAGGTCACATGAGGAGATGCCAACATCACAGATGGAAGGAGCCTACCCTGTGTCACTGTGTGGAGGAGGTCTCTACCCAAAGAAGAACACCCTGACCAGGAGCATCCACATGGACTTGGTGCCAGAAAGAAATCAACTCTTACTGGGGTAAATGAGACTAGAGCTATTTGTTACTTCATCCATCATCACTCATACAGCCCCATTCCTCACCCAGCCTTTTCCCTAGTAGGTATATTTCTGGTTACTCTTATGAGTCAAGCTCTGTTCTGAGCACTGGGACAGCCGTGAACATGACTGACAGAAGCTCTCAGAAGCAGCTGGGGAAACAGCCAAAAACTGATGAAATGAACAAATAAATAAAATCATCACCTAGACAGAAAATTGCTATGAGGAAAAAATAAAATTGCCATGACAGTGATGAGACCAGATGGCAAATGTTAGGTTGGGAAAGTTGGTGGGGGAAGCCACCTTGGAGGGTGGGTAAGAAATGTTTCTCAGAAGGGACTTTTAAGCCAAGGCCTGAGTCAAGGGGGGAGCAGTCAGGGCCAGAAGGAGAATCTTGCAGAGAGAACAGCAGGTGTTCACAGGGGTCATATGCTTCCACCTTTTTGCAATTCACTTAACCCACATAACAACCCCAGAAGAGAGGACTGTTATTGTCTCATCTATACAAGGGAAGGAATTGTGGCCAAGAGCAGTGGAGTGACAGGGCCAAATAATATTCCAAGGAGTAGTCTAACTGGGATTCCATCCCTGTCTCATGGAGGTGGATGAATCATGGCTGGCGGGAAGATGTTTGAGGTCTGGTGGACCCAGTACCAAGGTCTTCTGGAATGGCCTGGAAGGCCCCTCTGATCCCCAAGATGTGACCCTAATGGCTGCAGAAGGCACTAGAATGCAGCCTGGGGTCATGGGAAGAGAACAGCAGGGATCTAGTATGGGCCTTCCCAAGATGGCTATGTGCCCTTGGGCAATATGCTTCACCTCTCTGAGCCTTGGTCTCTCCATCTCTAAAACAGAGACAGTACCAACCCCCAGGGCTTATGTGAGGAGTGAGGTGAGGGTGTCAGCATCTCTGAAACTTCAGAGTCCAGGGTCTGATTCTCTGTTGCTGTCCTTTGCCCCAAAAGGTGTTTCCTGAACCTGGGATCTACACAGGCTCTGTGCCTCAGACTCTATGTCTGGTAGTTAAAGTTGTGTGTTAACTTGGCTGGGCTGTGTATTTGAGTGGCTGAGCAGTTGGATGTAGTCATTCCCCATGATGAGATTATAATCACCTCCATAGTGAAATCTGCTATGAGATGCTAACCAGTGGAAAAGAAGTTGCCTTTGGGGTGTGGCCTGCTTCAAGTGTACAAGGAGAAGCTTTGAGAAAGGTGCATTTGGCTGAGTCTTCATCTCTAGTTCCTGGACTTGAACCAGTGACTTGCTACGTTGCCTGCCAATCTTGAGATTGTGCCATTTTACCTATTGATCTCATCAGCCTCAGCAGCCTGCAGCTGCCTGAGTCAGAAGAAGCCTTCAGCTCCAGTGGGCCTGGAAGAAGAGGACTTCTAGCCTCCTGAACTGTAGGAGAATAAATTCCTCTTTGCTAAAGCCATCCACTTGTGGTATTTCTGTGATAGCAGCACTAGAGAACCAAGGCAATGCCCATTATCCCTGGTTCCCTCAAGCCTGGGTAGGAGTAGGACTGCACACTAAATGGGAACTCCATGGAAGCCCAGGTCCCATCTGTCCCCAGCACCCAGAACAGTACCTGGCATGCTCCAGACATTCAATACACACTTGTTTAACAGATGAATCATTCCCATTTTATAAATGAGACAAGTGACACCTGTGGGGTTAAAAGGATGTGCCGTTAACCAAGATTAATCCAGGTAAGGAGGGCTCCATATCCATCAGGCCACATTAGTGAGGGTTTCTCGGATGCTTGGGAAGGGGACTTTGAGAATGAGTTTGGGGTGTCATGTTAGGGAAACTACAGATAGCAGGGCCTGGCACTTTCCAGAGACTTGGGGCCCAGATAGCCCTGGCTCAGCTCTCACCTTTAGACAGACAAGGGACAAGCATGTGTTTCCAGTGGCTGGGCTTGAGGAGACCAGAGCCCTGTGGGCAGTACTGGGAAGAGGGTGGAACTGAGGGTCCCTCTGCTTCCTCGGGTTCTTGTGGTGGGTTTTTTAGGACAGTCCAAAGCTGCTGCTGCTGGAGCAAGGGACAGGAGATCCAAACCCAGCTGGGGCTCAGGACCTCTTCTCTTTCACAGGCCACAGCACTGGGATGTCTCTCCTGCCTGTGGAATCTCAAATGTATGCAGCTCAGCATGAAATGATCCTCATAGGGAATGTTTCACTCCAGAAAGCTCTTCTGAGACATAAACTCTGACCAGTTCTCACATCTACCCAGGGTGCAGAGCCATTTGTGCTTAACTAAGCAACATGTTGTAGGTCACAGTATGCCTATTTTTAATCTTTAATCTTTTCTGCCTTCCTCAACTGGCACAACCTATTAATTTCCAATTTTCTTCTCTGCCTCTCGTCCTCAGGCTGTGCCTCTAAGCCAAGTTCCCTTTGCGTCTTCCTCCCTCCCTCCTTTCCTTCTCCCTCCCCTCCTTCCTCACATCCCCAGGTGTTTGATCTTGCTGTGTGCTCTGAAATGTTCTAGGCCCCAGGAAAACAATGGTGCACAACACAGACACAGTCCTGGCCTGGCCCCCTGGAGCTTTCAGTCTTAAGAAAGAAAAATAGAAGAAAGAGATTAAGAAGGGCCCTCTCCCCACTTCCTCCTGCATCTTTCTCCCTCGTGAGACCTCAAGTAGAGCCCTGGGGAATGTGGCACATAAATCAGCAGTAACCAGCCAAGGATGCTCCCAGGTTCTGAGGAAACCCAAAAGAGAGGGTGACTATCCCTGGGGATCAAGGAAGGCTTCTTGGAGGAGAAGAAATCTGAAGTGAGTGTTATAGGATGAATGGGGGTGACCATGGGGAACATGGTAGGCAGACGCCAAGGCACCGCATGCCAAGGGGACTCATTTCCAAGATCATACCCATTGAATGGATGAAGGAATCAATGAATAGGTATAATCCAAACTTTCCTTTGGCAGCACCACTGAAAATGCTCTAAAGTTTCCACTGCTCTTAGGATGATGACCCAAATCCTTAAAGTGGAATTTTAGGCCCCACATACCCTGGCCTGTGCCCTTCTCTCCGGGCTCCTGCACGCTCTCTGTTTTGCAACCAGCAGGCTTTGAAGCTCTTCATGGTTGCCAAGAGCTCTTCAGCCACAGAGTCTTTGCACATATTGTTCTTCTGACAGATAATTCCTATTAATCCTTCAGATCAAATTTAGGCACCTGGTTCTCAGGATAGGAGCTCTGGTAGCCTAGTGCCTAAGGCACTTGACTGCTAATCAGAAGGCTGGCAGTTCAAACCCACCAGCCACTTCTCGGAAGGAAGATTGAGCAATCTACTTCCGTAGTGACACTGCCTCAGAAACCCAAGGAGGGGTCGCTATGAGTCGGGTCCGACTCCATGGCACATAACAACAACAACAACAACAACAGTTCTCAGGATAGCCATTCCTGGCTTCCCTTAGACCTCCACCCTCTATCATATGCTCTTGGAGCACCATGAGCCTCTCCTTTGCAGCCAGTGCCACTACACATCTACTTGTGTGAATCTAGATTAGTCTTTCTCTCTACACTGTGAGCTCCATGGGGCAGAGATCATGGAAGTTTTGCTTACTGTTGATTCCTCTAACTCAGTGGCTGTCACATAGTGGATGATCAACAAGTGTGTGGAATAAATAAAGGCATGCTGTCACTACAGAGTAGCCTTTTATTTACTGCACTTGTCTCTCCAGCCAGAAGGGTGATTTCCAAGGGGTAGGAATGTACCTCAGTCATCCCCACTGTCCCATGCCCAACCCAAAGTCTGTACCTAATTGCCATTAATAAATGCTTGTCAAAGAAAGAGAGACAGGAAGAAAAAAGGATTTGAGATTAAAAGAATCACTGACTAAACTCCCTGACCCATTTCTGGAAAGCTGACCTGTGCAGAGAACAGATGTGTCCCCACCAGCACAGGCATCTGGTTCTTAAAATAGTCTCAGCTTTGCTGCCCCTCCCATAGATCAAGAATCCTCCTGATGCAGCTGAGCTGTTGTGTATTTTCATCCTTGCGTGATGTTTTTCTGTTCTGCAGGCTCATTATGGGGCAATGAGGTATCAACACAGGGCACAGGAGCAGAGCAAGGAGAGAAAGGGACTAATTCCCCAATTGTGGGCATAATGGGCACTCAGTTCCAAATGCATGGGGAATTTGCAGGGAAATCACGGGACTTCGGGGAATGAAATTCTAGGACTGATGAGCCACTTTGCAGGATTGTAATCTCTGGTGGGACTGATGTTGTTGTTGTTGTTGTTGTTGTTATGTGCCGTCGAGCCGGCCCCGACTCATAGCGACCCCTCCTTGGGTTTCCGAGGCAGTATCACTACGGAAGTAGGATTGCCCAACCTTCCTTCCGAGGAGTGGCTGGTGGGTTTGAACCGCCAGCCGTCTGGTTAGCAGGCAAGTGTCTTAGCCACTATGCTACCACAGCTCCCGGTGGGACTGATAGGCTCATGGAAAATGGTCTAGTGCTTCATCAGAGTTACTGTGAGTCATTGTCTGTCTCAAATCAGACAGGTGATGTCACTGGCATTCACTCTTCCATTCAGATGCACCTGCACCCTATACTGAATGAATGAAAAGTTCCCAGAGTTCCTACTCCATCCTGCTCACCACTTCTACCTGAGAGCTGCCTCCCACTGGCCCAGGATGCAGCTCCACCAGAGGTGGTGTGGTGACCATCCAGGCAAGACTTTGAACTTGTCACGGAGAATTCAGACCCAGAGGACTAAAGATCTAAAACAGTACATTAAGGGTACATCCCTGCATACTTTTCTCCTCCAGTTTGTCTTTTAGGCCCATCTTGGGCTCTGCCTTCTCCAGGAAGCCTTCCCTGATGTCTCTAGCCCATGCTGGCCTTGTCCTTTCTAACTCCTCTCATGTGTTCTGCAGGACAGTGTGGGGCATGACAGAAGTCTGGGTCTTAGTGGTAAAAAAGCTTGGGTTTGACCTTTGCTCTACCATCTTGAGCTATGTGACTTGGGTAATTAATTAACTTTGCTGAGACCTCATTTCCTTCATATAAAACAGGGGCAATGATAACAGGGGTGGTTCCCTGCTGCTTCCCCATGATATATTTCCAGATTGGTCTCCTGATGGATAATGAGATTCTCTAGGGCCAAGAGGATTCTATTTCCTGGGTCAAAATTGTTGCATGCCAAAGAGTCCATTCCAACTCATAGTGATACCATGTGGCAGAGTAGAACTGCCCCATACAGTTTCATTGAGTTAATCTTTATGGAAATAGATCACTGAGTTACTAACCAGAAGGTCATAGGTTTGAACCAATGACCTTCTGGTTATCAGCTGAGCTCTTAATTGTGGAGTGGCAAAAGAGGAGCCAGGGCTTGATCTCCTGACCCATTGCTTCCTCTCTCATCTCTGCTTCAGCAAATGTGGGGCCCAGGCCTACGGTGCTGGCAAGACCAAGTGTTCAATACAAGGAGAGGGCAGGGCTGGAGAGGAGATAAGGACTTGGTGGGGAGCAGTGAAATTAAGCCTTTTGAATAAATGCCTCACACTGGGGCCACTAGAGCTCTGGAGGGCCAGTGAATGAAGGTTTCCCCAGTTCTGATGGGGGTTGATAGACAGACTTGAATCTATCATGACAGCCTGTCGTGAAATTGGCACAGGCTCACAGTGAAATGGGAAAAATAAGGTCAATGCAGTCTGTCGGTATAAAGTTGTCAACTATTCTTTTCTGAAAAGGTCTATCTTTTAGCATGAAATTGTGTCATTATGTTTTTTTTTTTTTTTTTTCTTTTTAGAGGGAGAGATAAACTTATCATTCTTTCAGAAAAGACTGTGAGCATAAACTTCAGTTGATTCTTTTGAATTTTGTGGCAAGTATCAGAGAGTTTTTTTAATTGCAGGACTCCTTAGAGTCTTTAGTACTATAATGTGTGTATGTAATGATCCTCACCCTTATTTGACACTGTGATAAACCTTTGTCCTTAGAACATCAGTTACCATCACTACCCAGAACATGTGTTCCTCTGAACCCAGTTTGGGAAATGCTGAGTTTAAAGCATTTGAAATTTGGCATGACTTAACAATGACTGTTCACATACATACAATGGCTGGGCATACAGTGTTAGGAGGAGCAAAGGTGTTTGCTTTATCCCACTTCCCTATAGGGTAATACATCATCCTGTTGGCACCTAATTGTGTTGGAGCCCTGCTCTCCTGATCTCAGCTCAGCTGAACTGTCATAAGATGGAAACCCCCTAGGGACTTGCCAACACCAGCAGCAAAATCACATCCCAAGAAATCCTCAGCCTGGCCAATTACCCCACGTAATTCAGACATCTTCTATTTCATTAAGTGTTTTTCCTACATACATGACACTGCAAGTCCCAGGAGCAGGAGCGAGTGGTCTAAACTGTCACAGGAGTATGTACCTCACTGGTGTGTCTGGAGCCTTTGACTAGGAGTCCGCCAGGCCTGGATTCTGTGGCAGGTTTAGTGATTGTATTCATTTGCTAGGGCTTCTGTTCCAGAGATCCGTAAACTGAGTAGCTTTAAAGAAGAAACTTGTTTTCTCATAGCTCTGGAGGCTAGAAGTTCAAATTCAAGGTGTTGGCAGGGCCAAGCCTTCCTTGTCTCTTCCAACTTCCAGTAGCCCCAGGTGTTCCTAGACCTTGGGGGCATCACTCCAATCTCTGCCTCAATCTTCACATGGCTGTTTGCCCTGTGTGTTCTTCTCAATGTCCCTTTTCCTCTTTTTGTAAAGAAACCACTCAGATTAGATTAGGACCCACCCTACTCCAGTATGACCTCATGTTAATTTAAATAATCACATCCTTATTTGGAAATAAGGTCACTTTTACAGGTACCAGGTACTATCAACATATCTTTTTTTCCCCCCCACATAGTTCTTAAGCCATTTGATTTCTAACCAGAGGCTGGTAGTTCAAACTCACCAGCCACTCCTTGGAAGGGAGGTTGAACAATCTACTTCCGTAGTGTTACTGCCTCAGAAACCCAAGGAGGGGTCAATATGAGTCAGATCTGACTTGAAGGCAGTGCGTTGTGCATTTCAACTCATAACAGTGGTCATGTCATTAATAAAGGGATTGGACCCATTTTCCTTATTTCTCACAAATGCTGTCCTAAACCACTCCCAGACCAGGGTCATCTGGTCTTTTCATCTCCAGAGTGGTTTCCCCCACTTTTGGGATGAAGACCAGGCACTGACTGGGACCTTACAGGCCTGGTGTGATCTGACCCTGCTCACTTTCCTGCCTTTATTTAGGGTTCTTAGAGCTCTGGTAGCATAGTGCCTAAGGCACTTGACTGCTCACCAGAAGGCTGGCAGTTCAAACCCACCAGCCACTCCTTGGAAGGAAGGTTGGGCAA
>NW_006921618.1:18498664-18503937 GCF_000298275.1 Orycteropus afer afer
GGTTCAAACCCACCAGCCACTCCTCGGAAGGAAGGTTGGGCAATCCTACTTCCGTAGTGATACTGCCTCGGAAGCCCAAGGAGGGGTCGCTATGAGTCGGGGCCAACTCGATGGCAAATAACAACAACAACAAGCCATATAAAGTGCTTGGAACAGTGCTTGACACATAGTGCGTGTGCAAATTTATTATTTATATGAATTTCCCAGTACACAGTAGGCAAACAATAAATGAGTGTTTCCTGCCAGATTAGACAAGAGCCCCTCCCCTTTACCCCCAAGCCCACTATCCTTTCCTCTAAGACCCTGAAGGTCTTAGTGAGAAGTCACTCTGGGGGACTGGAGCCTTGAGGATTAGACCCCTGGAGTAGGGTCTCCATCTGGAGCTGGAAAAACCCTTGGAAACATCAACCTCACCATGCTTCTCTGTAGATGAGACACTGGGAACAAGAGGGGGCAAGAGACTAGGCCAAGCCACAGAGTTCCACAGCAGGGCCAAGCTGGGCTGGAAGCCAGCACTCCTAAACTTTTGTCTAGGGACTTGCCCTTGCCATAGCCTTGCTCAGTTGCAGCAGGAAGCTGATGTACTGGGCAAGGTTCCTGTATCCTGGTGGAAGGCTCCCAGTCTCACTCAGTGATCCATTTCATCCCTCATTCTTGTATTCAAAGGAAACCTGGTGACACAATGGTTAAAAGCTAACAGAAATGTTGGTGGTTTGAACCCACCAGCAGCTCCACAGGAGAAAAGACGTGGTAATCTTCTACAGATTACAGCCTGGGAAACCCTATGGGGCAGTTCTACTCAAAAGCATACAATAACAACCCTGTATTCATACTTTCCTTTATTTAGTCTTTCAAACATGTCATACACATTTATGGTGCCTACTATGTGTCCAGGAGCTCTGGTCAGCATAGTGGCTAAGGCACTTGACTGCTAACCAGAAGGCTGACAGTTCAAACCCACCAGCCACTCCTCAGAAGAAAGATGAGGCAATCTACTTCCATAGTGATACTGCCTCAGAAACCCAAGGAGGGGTCACTATGAGTCAGGTCCGACTCGAGGGCAAACAACAATAACACAACAACAACTATGTGTCCAGCCCTGGGCTCAACCCCAGGAACCTGGGTAGGGATTAGGCATGATCCACACCCTCCTGGCTCTCATAACCAGAATTGGGTAACAGGAACATAAACAAGGAATTATATAGCAGAGAAATAAATTCATCAACAAGAGGGCCTTTATCTTTGGGGCAATGGTAGAAGGATTCCAAGAAAATGAGATGTGTGAGTTGGTCCTTAAAGCATGAGTAGGAGCTTGCCAAGTCAAAAAGGGGGAAGAAGACATTTCAGGCAGAGAGACCGGCATGGCCAAAGCAGCAGAGGTGGGTGAGTCACATACTGATATCATCATGTGAACATCTCACTGCACACCACAGGCATGAGGTGTCATGGGCAACACAATTCCTCAGGGAGGCAACAAGGTGCTGGGGAAAGAACGAGGCTCTGGGTTCACACAGATTTGTGTGTGAATCCAGCTCTGCTACTTCTCATCTTTGTAACTTGGTTTGAGTTTGTCCACATCCCTAAACGTCAATGTCTCCATCCCTAAACCAGGAATTCTGATGCCCAACTGTTTACATTATACTTTGTAGTTTACATGTTTCTATAATACCAGAAGCTATGCCACCAGCATAGCAGCGGCAGACAGGGCTGGCAGCCGGTACAGGTAGGGAGAAGCCCAGGAAGTGAGCCTAGTGATTGGAACAGCTAAGGGAAACAAACTGTCTGTCGGTTTGTTGTATTGTGGTGGCTTGCATGTTGCTGTGAGGCTGGAGCGTGTGCCTGCAGGGTGTCCATGGTGGACCAGTTTTGGTGGCACTTCCAGACTGAGATAGACTTGGAAGAAAGAAGAGACCATCCCCTTCTCAAAGAAATGGCCAGTGAAAACCTAACAAATAGCAGTGAAGCACCGTCTGATATATTACTGGAAAATTTTATGAATAGCCCTGAAACATTGTCTGATACAGTCCCAGAAGATGAGCCCCTCAGGTTGGAAGGCACTCAAAATATGACTGGGAAAGAGCTGCGTCATCAGAGTACAGCCTACCTGTAAAGCGGAGGGACAACGAAAAAGGGGAAGGCCCTCAACGAGACGGATTGACACAGTGGCTGCAACGATGGGCTCAAGTATAGTAAAGATTGTGGGGCTGGCACAGGACCAGGAAGTGTTTTGTTTTGTTGTACATGGGGTTGCTATGAGTTGGAGATGACTGGACGGCACTTAACAACATGCCACCAGTATTTTCAACATTAGCAGGGTCACCTATGATGGATAGGAGTCAGTGGAGCTTCCAGGCTAAGACCGACCAGGAAGAAAAGCTTGGTTATCTACTTCTCAAAATTAGACGGTGAAAACCTTGTGGATCAAAAGAACATTGTGTGACTTGCCTGTTTTGGACATGTCATCAGGAAGTATCAATCTCTAGATTGTGCTTGGTGAAGTAGAGACTAGTGAGCGTGAAGGAGATCCTTGGTGAGATGGATTGGCACAATAGTTGCAATAAAAAAAAAAAAAAAAATCATTGCCTCTGAGTTGGATCTGATCCATAACAACCCCTCCTTGATTTTCTGAGGTGACATCACTATAGAAATAGATTACCCAAACTTCCTTCCAGGGAGTGACTGGTAGGGTTTGAACCACCAGTCTTCTGGTTAGCAGTCAGATGCCTTAGGAACTACACAGCCAGAGCTCCCAATAGCTGCAAGAGTACACTTGAACATGCAAGTGATCATGAGGATGATGCAAGACCAGGCAATGATTCATCCTATTATATATAAGGTTGCCAAGAATTGGAGCTAATTGGATGGTATCTCTCTCTCTCTCTCCCCCTATCTATCTATCTATCTAGGCACTCACCCAGCTATGCCAAGAGATTTGGAAGACAGTTACCTGGCCAATTGACTGGAAGAGATCCATATTTGTACCCATTCCAAAGAAAAGTGATCCCACAGAATGTGGAAATTATTGAGCGATATCATTAATATTGCATGCAAGTAAAATCTTACTGAGTTTAAGTCCAAACAATTCAAAAACGTTTGCAGCAGTATGTTGACAGAGAACTTCCAGAAATGCAAGCTGGATTCAGAAGAGGATGTGGAATGAGGGATATCATTGCTGATGTCAAATGGATCTTGGCTCAAAGCAAAGAATACCAGAATAATGTTTACTTGTGTTTTATCAACTATGCCAAAGCATTTGATTGCATGGATCATAACAAATTGTGGATAACATTGAGAAGAATGGGAATTCCAGAACACTTAATTGTACTCATGAGGAACCTGTACATAGACCAGGAGGCTGTCATTCGAACAGAACAAGGGGACACTGCATGGTTTAAAAATCAAGAAAAGAGTGTGTCAGGCTTTTATCCTTTGAGCATACTTATTCAATCTGTATGCTGAGCAAATAATCCAAGAAGCTAGACTCTATGAAGAAGAACATGGCCTTAGGATTGGAGGAAGAATCATTAACAACCTGCGATAACACCGACGACACAACTTTGCTTGCTGAAAGTGAGGATGACTTGAAGTACTTACTGATGAAGATCGAAGAATACAGTCTGCAGTATGGATTACATCTCAATATAAAGAAAACAAAAATCCTCACAACTGGATCTGTAAGCAGCATTAAAATAAATGGAGAAAAGACTGAAATTGTCAGAGACTTCACATTGCTTGTTTCTACAGTCAACACCAATGGAAGCAGCAGTCAGGACATCAGAGGATGTATAGCACTGGGCAAATCGGCTGCAAAGGACCTCTTTTAAGTGCTGAAGAGCAAAGATGTCTCCTTGAGGACTAAGGTGTGCCTGACACAAGCCATGGTATTTTCAGTTGCCTCATATACATGTGAGAGCTGGACAATGAATAAGGAAGACTGAAGAAGAGTCGGTACTGTTGAGTTGTGGTGTTGGCAAAGAATGCTGAAAGTGTCATGGACTGCTAAAAGAACTAACAAATTTTTCCTGGAGGAACTGCAGCCAGAATGCTCTTTGGAAGCAAGAATGGTCAGACTTCGTCTTACATACTTTGGTCATGTTTTCTGAAGGGACCATTCCCTGGAGAAGGATGTTATGCTTGGTAAGGTGGAGGGTCAATGAAAGAGGAGAAGGCCCTCAACGAGATGGATTCACACAATGGCAGTGGCAATGGGCTCAAGTACAGCAAAGATTGTGGAGCTGGTGCGGGATTGGGCAGTGTTTCTTTCTGCTGTGCATGGGGTTGCTATGAGTTGGAGACGACTCAACGGCACCTAACATCAACAACAACATCTATCTGTCTGTCTGTCTGTCTCTCTTCCCCTTTTTCTCTCCATCTATCTATTTCTCTAACATCTATCTACAGAACTTATGTTGCATATATTTTTAAAAAATGTTTATTTTTAAAATTTGAGTTATTTTGTTGTTGAGAAGATCCTCAGCAGAACATACACCTATTCAACAATTTCTACATATACGATTCAGCAACATTGATATATTTTTTGAGTTATGTAATCATTCTCACTCTTTTTATGAGTTATTCCTCCCTCATTAACATAAATAAACCATTACCCTAAATAACGGTAACCCTCAACCTCCAAAGTAAGGAACCAAATCCTATGAGGTTTTTGGTTGTGCATCTACAGATTCAGCAGATAGTTTTTTGTTTTTTTTTTTCTTTTCACTGCTTCCTAAAGTTTCTATCTAATCTTTTGAGTTGCTGTTATCAGTTTGATCAAATATAGATGGTTTTTAAAAGAGCATACTACTCAAGGTAGGCACTTTTTAGTATTTAAGCTAAACTATTGATTGGTTTTAAGAAGACTTCAGGGGATCTCTTTGGTTTAAAGTTTAAAGATGATCTCAGTGATCTCAAGGCAAGAGTTGCAGGGCTTCATCCAGCCCTCCATGGCTCCAGAAATTCTGCTTTGCATTCCCTCTCTTTGAACAGGATTCCACTGTAGAATCCTTGACCAAAATATTCCATAACAGTAGCCAGTCACCATCCAATTCTTCTGGTCTCATAGCAAAGGTGGCAGTTGTTCATGGAGGAAACTAGTCACACATTCCATATCCTCCTCCTATTCCTGACTGTTCTGGTTACCTAGTGCCACTCTGACAGGAATATACCACAAATGGGATGGATGGCTTTAACAAACGGGAGTTTATTCTTACAATTTGGAGGCTTTAAGTCCAAGTTCAAAGTGCCAGGCTCTAGGGGCTGGGTGAAAGCCCCTC
>NW_006921618.1:18504267-18506099 GCF_000298275.1 Orycteropus afer afer
TACTCAGCTGCTTGTGGTAGATCCCACCATGGAGTTGATTGCCAGTCTCATCATGGGGAATAACTACCACCAGCTGTCCAGCCACTCAACCAGGCCCAGCCAAGGTGACACACAAACATAACCATCACACTGACTCTCCTTCTTCTTCTGTTGCTTGAGGTGAATAGACACCAATTGTGACTTGCATGACTGCTTGCAAGCTTTTTAAGACCCCAGGCACTACACAATGAACTATATGGTAAAACAGAAGCATTAAATACTTATGCCAATTAACTATGATGTCTTATGAAACCATTACCCTAAACCTCCACACTAAGGAACCAAATCCTATCAGGTTTTTGGTTGTACATATACAGACTCAGCAGATAGGTTTTTTTTTTTTTTTTTTTTTTAAACAAACCACTGTTGTAAATACAGTTATCATTAATTTTTCCCAGTTAAACTTTGTACAGATGTACACCCTTATTTACAACAATTATAACAGTACGTTGTGCCCCCTACCCTTAATTATTGTAGTTTTCAATCACCATTGACCTTTCCTTCTCCTTCCCTCTAATAAACCACTGGAAACACTAATAAACTTTGATCTCTATACACTTGCTTTTTCTTGTCTTTTTGTAAGTAAAGTCATTCAATATTTGTCCCTTTGTGATCAACTTATTTCACTCAGCACAATGTCTTCCAGCTCCATCCATATTGCAGCATGCAGCCATGCTTCATTTCTCCTCCCAAAGGACTGGTGTTCCATTGTATTTATGTACCACATTTTGTTTATCCATTCTTCTAATAATGGACATTTAGGTTGTTTCCATGTTTAGTATTCTGAATAATGATGTAATAAACATTGGTGTACAAGTTTCTGTTTGAGTTCCTGTTTTCAAGTAGTTTGGGTATATGCTCCTCCCAAAAAAACCCACTGCCATTGAGTCAACTGTGACTCATAGTGACCCCCGTCAGGTTTCCAAGGTGTTAAATCTTTATGGAAGTAGATTGTCCATTTTCCTTCTGTGAAGAAGTTGGTGAGATTGAATTGCCAACCTTCTGTTTAGCAGTTGAATGGTTATGCACTGCACCACCAGAGCACCTTTTGGGTATACATTTAGAATTAAATAATCCAAGAAGTTGGACTATATGAAGAAGAACATGGCATTAATATTGGAGGAAAACTGTTAACCACCTGTGACATGCAGATGACACAACCTTGCTTACTGGAGGTGAAGATGACTTGAAGCACTTACTGATGAGGATCAGAGACTACAGCCTTCAGTATCGATTGTGCTTCAACATAAAGAAAACAAAAATCCTCACAACTGGACCAATAAGCAATATCACAATAAATGGAGAAAAGACTGAAGTTGTCAAGGATTTCATTTTACTTGGATTCACAATCAACACTCATGGAAGCAACAATCAAGAAATCAAATAATGTATTACATTGGGCAAATTTTCTGCAAAAGACCTCTTGAAAGTGTTAAAGAGCAAAGAAGTCACTTTGGGGACTAAGGTGCCCCTTACCCATGCCAAGGTATTTTCAATTGTCTCATATGCATGTGACAATGAATAAGAAAAAACAAAGGAGAATTGGTGCATTTGAATGATCGTTTTGGTGACAAATATTGAGTATACCATAGACTTCCAGAATAATGAACAAATTTGTATCAGAAAAAGTACAGCCAGGTGCACACATCAAAAGAGAAGAAAGAGCCAAAATCAACACTTTAAACGAACATCTCCAACAATTAGAGAAAGAGCAGCAAGTAAAGCCCACAGTCACCAGAAGGAAGGAAATAATCAAGATTCAAGCAGAAATCAACGAAACAGAAAATAGAAGG
>NW_006921618.1:18510274-18556088 GCF_000298275.1 Orycteropus afer afer
TTTTTTTTTTTTTGCCATCCTATTGGGAGTGAAATGGCATGGCATCTCATTGTGGTTTTGATTTGCATCTCTCTGATGGCAAATTACGTTGCATGAATTTTTATATGTTTGGTGGCCATTTGAATGTCCTTTTTGGTGAAGTGTCTCAAGTCCTTTGCCCATTTTATGATTAGATTATTTATCTTTTTGTTGTTAAGTTACCAAAGTTTTATATATATTTTGGTTATTAGATTATTATTGGATATATGGTTTTTGAAGATAATTGTCTCAGGCAGGAACTTGTCTTTTTCACATTTTTGGTAAACTCTTTTGATGACATGTTCCATACATTCTTATTATTACTTCACTGAACTAAGTGCTGGGTATCAAGGACATCCTTCATTGATAAGACCACCTCTTTCCCTTGAGGAATCAACAATTTGGTAAAAGAGACAGGAACAACAAAGGCCATTACATTTGGCATCATGAGAGCTATGAGAGGAGGATCATTTGGGGTCTGTAAGGATGAGAGCCCATGGATATCTGTGGGCTTTCTGGAGGAAGTCAAGCAAGATGACTGGTAAGTGTGGTGGGGACTGGCCAGACAAGCAACAGGAAAGGGCAATAGGACCAGTCAAGGCCCACAGGCTTGTAAGATCATGAAATAAGAAAGTGATAGGATACCTCAATGTGATGCAATGGTGGCTGTGTGGAGGGAGATGGGGATAGAGAAAGAGCAGGTGCTTTATGAGGACCTTGAATGGCAGGTGAAGGCAGTGTGGGGAGACAGGGACTCACAGAAGGCTGTGAGCCAGATTTGCCACTGTGTGGATGGGTTGGAGCTGACAGAATGGGAGGCTGGGACCATAGTGAAGGTTAGTGAGTATGGTAACATGACACCTGACTCAGATGGAGACCCTTTGAGAGATGTTTGAGGGAGAAAGACCCACCAGGATGTCCATATGGCTGATGCTTCCTTTACCGAGTTTTCTCCATTCCAAAGTCTTGCCTCAGCCAGGCCACAGGATCCTCAGCCTGGTCACTCACCTCTTACTGTGGCTGATTAACTTTATCTGTCATCCATTTCTAATGGTTTGCTAATCAATAAGAACTGGGCAGCAGTTAGTGAGTCTCAGAGTGAAGGGGTGAAAATCATTTAAATGGTACCTGCAGGTAATTGTATTAATATGGTCCCACGTTTATTGCCTGTTGTTTAGAGTTAATTATATGGTGCCAATGTATCTCTTTTAAATCTCTCATAATGCTCTTTACAATCAATTCATATTTAATTAACATGACTGCTGATTGAATGGGAGTGGTGTGGTTATGTGACAGGAAGAAGGAGTGTTTCCTGCACTCAGGGCTGTAGGAGGGTGTAACTGACATGGATAGGGGAGTGGGCACTTTTACAGCCTCTGAATGGGCTCTTCACTGTCTCCAGAAGATAGTCTTTGCAGCCTAGAATGGGGCTACTGGTCTCAGATTGCTGGGATTAGGATTTCTGGGCTGGTCTATTTTAGCTGGATTTTGGCTTCAGGAAATTTACAAAACCTTTCTGAGTTTTTCTAAAATGATACCAACATCATAGGACTATTCTTCTCCCCCAGAATGGGAGACTTAGGACAGGGGCCAAAGTTAATAGTGGAAAGAATGACTAAACAGAAAGGGTAGGCAGACTCTGAGGATGGATCTTACATTTCAATCAATTAACTGATATAATAGAGTATGCATAGGGTGCAGGGGTGGGAGTCCATTGAGAATATCATGACTGGCCTGGGCTTTGAAGTGTGAGTAGGAGTTCCCTGGATGGACAAGGCAAGGGAAAGGACGTTTCAGAGAGAGAGAGAGAGAGAGAGAGAGAGAGAGAGAGAGAGAGAGCCCATCTGTGTAAAAGCTCAGAAACAGCAACATTTCGTAGTTGCCTGGCTATAACTAGAACACCAGCTATAGCAAAGAGAAGAGGGCTAGATCCTAGGGTGCCAGTGCTGAAAAGTGGCCAACTCCTGGGCACTCAGTCACAAGAGTTGTTAGAAAAACTTAAATGGAGTGTTTAAACCTGTTCATAGGTTTTAGAACCAATTACCTGATGTTGGGCTAATTACATAACTACTCTGTGCCTCAGTTTCATCATCTACAAAATGGGGACAATAATACAATAGCCTCTCACTTGGATACAAAAAAAAAAGAAAAAAGAAAAAGAAAACACCTAAACTGACTGCTATTGAGTAGATTCCCATTCAAAATGACCCCCTTGGTTTTCCAAAGTGGTCAATCTTTATGGAAGTAGATTGTCTGGTCTTCTTTCCACACACTGGGATGGGGTGTATATTAACTGAGTTAACCTGTGTAAAATGGTTCCAGCAGTGTCTAGCATCCAATAGGCATTAAGGTTGACAATTTTCCATGATTGAAGCTCATTATGTGCCTGCTGAGTACATGACCTGCTTGGTGGTTTCCTCAAGTCCTCAGAACCACCCCATGAGTGAATAGGATCATTAGTCTTACTGAAGAAACTGAATCCCATGGAGAAGTGAGAGAAGCCCAGGGAATGGCTTCTTCAAGGTCACACTGTTGAGCTGATAGAGTTGGGAAACTGAGATTCACCTCTGTCTGTCTGATTTCAGACCCTGCCTGGTGCCCAGCACAGTATCTTCTCCCTCCCATTCCCTTTATGTGGCCTCCCACAGCACTGCCCCCAAGTGAACACACACACAGTGGTTCCCATAGAGATTCCTAAATGCTCAGTGGAGAATGACCTCATCCCTGCACACACAGCTCAGACCCCCCGTGGAGATGGTTTCCTTCTGCTTTGTACTCAACTCAGCCTGAAGCTTCTTCACACAGAGAGGGTCTTTCTCAATCCCTTCAGCAGGAAACAAGGGCAACCTCCTCTTTAGGGTTCCATGAAGCCCAATTACCAGCCCCAACTTGTAGTGGACACAGGAATAGCCCCATGTGTTATAATCCCTGCCTGAATGGGCATCTGAGAGAACTAGGACTTACCTCATGCACACACAGACTTCTCCACTGATCTGTGTCTTAATATTTATTCTGAAGACTGGAACATGCAGATAAGGGAGGCACCTGACATTGGAACCACGGAGTAAATTTATGTTTAAGCTACAAATAGCTGCATCTACGTTGAGTGTGAGCCAGGAGGAGGGGGAGGAAAGCCACTCCCAGTGCATGGAAGATTCTGATGGTGCTTCTCCAGTAGCAAAAGCTACCAGGCTGGAACCTCTGCCTTTTAAAATTCAGCAATCCTCAAATCCCAGCATTTTAAATTCCCATGTCTCAGACTCTTCACTCAATAGAATCTTAACACTATAAAAATCTTATGTTGGAATCCAGGATCTAAATTCTGAAATTATTATTATTATTATTTTTTACTTTAATAGGCTTTTAAAACTACACAACATTGAACAAGAACCACAGAATCTGGACTTCAAGTCAGATCACAGAAACATGAGATTTCCAAAGAGCTCTGGTAGCATAGTGACTAAGGCACTTGACTGCTAACCAGAAGGCTGGCGGTTCAAATGCACCAGCTACTCCTTGGAAGGAAGGTTAGGCAATCCTACTTCTGTACTGATACTGCCTTGGAAACCCAAGGAGGGGTTGCTATGAGTCGGGGCCAACTCGAAGGCACATAACAACAACAACAACAACAACCTTCCTGGTATGTATGCAGTAGGAATCTAGGAAAATTGGAAGTTGTCAAAAATGAAATAGAATGGATAAAAATCCATACCCTAGACATTACCCACCCACTGCCATTGAGTCAGATCCGACTCATAGTGACCCTTTCTTGGGTTTCCGAGGCAGTATCTCTATGGAAGTAGATTGTCCAACCTTCCTTCCAAGGAGTGGCTGGTGGGTTTGAACCACCAGCCATCTGGTAAGCAGTCAAATGCCTTAGGAACTATGCCACCAGAGCTCCCACCCTAGACACCAGTGAGCTGAAATGGGCTGGTATTGGTGATTTTCAATCAGACAATCATATGATCTGCTATGGTGGGAATAACAAATTGAAGAGGAATGGCATTGCAGTCATTATCAAAAAGAACATCTCAATATTTGTCCTAAAGTACAATGCTGTCAATGATAGGATAATATCCATATGGCTACAAGGAAGAGCAGTTAATACTACTATTATTCAAATTTACCCACCAACTACTAAAGCCAAAGATGAAGAAATCAAAAAGGTTTACCAACTTCTGCAATCTGAAATTAACCAAACATGCAGTATTGATAATTATTGGTGATTGGAATGTGAAAGTTGGAAACAAAAAAGAATCATCAGTAGTCGGAAAGTATGGTCTTGGTGATAGAAATGATGCTGGAGATCACATGATAGCATTTTGCAAGACCAATGACTTATTCATTTCCCTTTTTCAACAACATAAATGACAGCTATACTCATGGGCCTCAGTAGGTGGAATTCACAAAAATCAGATCAGCTACATCTGTGAAAAGAGGTCACGGAGCTTAATATCATTAGTCAAAACAAGACCAGGCGCTGACTGTGGAACAGACCATCAATTGCTCACATGCAAGTTCAAGTTGAAGCTAAAGAAAATTAAAATAAGCCCATGACAGCCAAAATACTATCTTGATTATATCCCACCTGAATTTAGAGACTATCTGAAGATGAGATTTGATATGTTAAACACCAATGATGGCAGACTAGAGGATTTGTCAGATGACATCAAGAATATCATACATAAAGAAAGCAAACAGCCGTTAAAAAGACAGGAAAAGAAGAAAAAAACAAATAGATGTCAGAAGAGACTCTGAAACTTCTTGAAAGTAGAGTACATAAAGTGAATGTAAGAAATGATGAAATAAAAGAACTGAACAGAAGATTTCAAAGGGTGGCTCAAGAAGACAAAGTAAAGTAGTATAATGAAGTGTGCAAAGACCTGGAGTTAGAAAACCAGAAGGGAAGAATACACATGGCATTTCTCAAGCTGAAAGAACTGAATAAAAAACTCAAGCCTCTAGTTGCCTTATTGAAGGATTCTATGGGCAAAACATTGAATGGTATAAGAAGAATCAAAAGAAGATGGAACGTATCCACAGAGTCACTGTATCAATAAGAATTGGTCAATGTCCAACTATTTCAGGAGATAGCATATGATCAAGAACTAACGGTTTGAAGAAAGAAGTCCAAGCTGCACTGAAGGAATCAGTAACAAGAACAAGAACAACAACAAAAAAAGCTCCAGGAATACCCATTGAGATGTTTCAACAAACAGATTCAGTACTGGAGGTGCCTACTTGTTTATGCCAAGAAATGTGGCCAATGGGCTGGAAGAGATAGATATTTGTGCCCATTCTAAAGAAAGGTGATCTAACAGAATGTGGAATTATCAAACAATATCATTAATATCACCCACGAGTAAAATTTTGCCAAAGGTAATTCAAAGATGGTTGTTATATTGACAGGGAACTTCCAGAAATATAAGCTTGATTCAGAAGAGGGTGTGGAATGGGGAATAGCATTGCTGATGTCAGATGGATCTTGGCTGAATGCAAAGATCAGAAAGATGTCTACCTGTGTTTTACTGATTATGAAAATGTATTTATTGACTATGCAAAGTCATTTGACTGTGTGGATTGTAACAAACTATGGATAACATTGCAAAGAATAGGAATTCCAGAACATTTATTGTGCTCATGAGGGACCTGTACAAAGACCAAGAAGCTATTGTTTGAACAAACAAGGGGTATTGCATGGTTTAATATTAGGAAGGGTGTATATCAGAGTTGTATCCTTTCACCATAATTATTCAATCTGTATGCCGAGCAAATAATCCAAGAAGCTGGACTATATGAAGAAGAATGCAACATCAAGATTGGAGGAGGTACCATCAACAACCTGAGATATGAACATGATATAACCCTGCTTGCTGAAAGTGAAAATAACTTGAAGCACTTACTGATGAAGATCAAAGATTACAGTCATTAGTATGGATTACCTCTCAATATAAAGAAAATTAAAATCCCCAGAACTGGACCCATAAGCAACATCATGACAAATGGAGGAAAGTCTGAAATTATCAGGTATTTCACTTTGCTTGGATCCACAGTCAACAACCATGAAAGCAGGAGTCAAGAAATCAGATGTCATATTTCACTGGGAAAATCTGCTGCAAAAGATTTCCTTACAGTGTAAAGAAGCAAAGATATCTCTGAAGACTAAAGTGCACCTAACTAACCATGATATTTTTAATCATCTTATATGCATGTGAAAGATGGACAATGAATAAGGAAGACCGAAGAAGAGTCGATGCCTTTGAATTGTGGTGTTGGTGAAGAATACTGAAAATACCATGGACTTCTAGAATGAACAAATCTGTCCTGGATGAAGCACTGCTGGAATGGTCCTTTGTAGTGAGAATGGCCAGACTTCATCTCACCTTCTTTGGTCATGTTGTCAGAAGACAATACCCTGGAGGAGAGTTATAATGTTAGGTAAAATAGAGGGTCAGCAAAGAAGGGGAAGACCCTTAACACGATGGATTGATATAGTGATACAGTAATGCACTCAGACATAGCAAGGATTGTGAGGATGGCACAGGACCGGGCAGTATTTAATTCTGTTGTACATAGGGTCACTATGAGTTGGAGCTGACTGGACAGCACCTAACAGCAACAACCTTCATCTTGCTCAGAAACAATCCACAGCTGATTTCTTGCCACGATAGTCCATTAAGTGGCTTTCAGGCCTTAGACCTCATTCCAGCATTGCTTTCTCCAGGAAGCCCTCCTTGAACCCTATGACCAGGTCAGACACCCTATCACAGACTCTCAGAGCTTCTTCTGTATTGCTTTGTGAGTCCATACACAGGTGGCATTTACTTTTATTTTCATGATTACATCATTGAGTTTGTCTGCCCCCAGCTTCCAGACTGCAAGCCCCTCAGGGCATATTTGGTCTGCTTTGCTCATCACTGTGCCCCTAACAGAGTCTCTGGATGGTGCAAACAGTTAATGCATTTGGCTGCTAACACAAAGATTAGAGGTTTGAGTTCACCTACAGCATCTGTGAAGAAAAACCTAACAATCAACTTCCAAAAAATCAGCCATTAAAGACCCTATGGAGCACACTTCTATTATGACACACATGGGGTCTTCAGGAATCCGAATTGACTCTGTGGCAACTTTTTTTTTTTTTTAATCCCTATCATAGTGCCTAAAGCATCTGGATGTTAATTAGAAGGCTGGTGGTTCAAACCCACCAGACACTCCTCAGAAGGAAGACTGGGAAATCTACTTTCATTGTGATATTGCCTTGGAAACCCAAGGAGGAGTCACTATGAGTTGGAACCGACTTGACAACAATGAGTTTAGAGTTATCATAGAGTCCTTGGGTGGTACAAACAGCTAACATACTTGGCTACTACTAAATGTTTGGAGATTCAAGTCCTAGAAGGTTCCTTAGAAGGTAGGTCTGATTTTGATTCCAAAAATCAGCCACTGAAAACACATGGTAGGGGATCAACGATGACAACTTGGCAAATACACTACCCAGACCCTCTACAATAAAGACTCAAGAAACCAAGTGAAATAGATATGGATGACAATCTTGGAAGCCCACGCTTCAAAGGAAAGGATAAAGAAGTAGATCAACTACTGATTAGAAGAATTTGAAAGAAAATAGCAAACAAGCAGACATATAGATTGGTGAATTGCCAACTGGTCCAGCACATCATGCCAATTTTGAATTATTGCAAGCAGCATTCAGTTTGGGACAGGAATCAGAAAACTGCATCTGCTCACCCAGGACTGCACCGGCACCCACACCAGGGTCCAGTGACCAGAGAGGTGAGATCATCCCCTTTAACCCACACAACCTCCTGGTGACTAGAGGTACAGACCCCCTCCCTGCCCCACCCAGCAGGAGGCCAAGCCCCCTCATTGCCCACCCCTCACCTGGTGTTCTGTCTACTCCACCTCCCCTCTCCTCATCGTGGCCACATAACCTATTGTTTCCACTGCCTAGGTAACCTGAGGGACACTTCACAAATGAAGGTTTCACCAGTCCCTATCAGACCGGTTATCCTGATCATTATTATGATTTTGTGTTTTGTTCTACATTTTTCACCTATTTAATGGGTTTAGGCCCTTTGTCAAAGATCAGCTGTCCATAAGTGGATGTATCTATTTCTGGATTCTGAATTCTGTTTCACTTGTCTATGTCTCTGTCATACTTTGACTACAGTGACTGTACAGTAGTACTTTTTGAGATAGGAGAGTGTATGATCTCCTATTTTGTTCTTCTTTGGTAGTGTTTGCTTATCTGAGGTCTCCTTCCTTTCATGTAAAGTTAGTGATTGGTTTTTCCCATGTCCTTAAAGGATATTGATGGAATCTGGATTGGGACTGCATTGAATCTATAGATTACTTTGAGTAGTATTTATGTTTTCACAATGGTCACTTTTCCTATCCATAATCATGATATGTTCTTCCATTTATATGCGTCTCTTACAGTTTCTTGTACTAGTGTTTTGTAGTTTAAGTCTTTTCTGGCCCTGGTAAGATTATGCCTAAGTATTTTATCTTTTGGGCAACATTTGTAAATTGTATTGTTTTCCTTTTTTCCTTTTCAGAAATCTCTTTGTTGATGTAGAGGAATCCAACTGATTTTTTTTTTTTTTTTTTTTTTTTAGGTTGATGTTGTATCTGCACATTGCTGAATCTAGTAATTAGTTCCAGTAGTTTTCTTGCTGAGTCTCTTGGTATTTTTTATGTGTAGGATCATATCATCTGCAAATAGATGCCTTTTATTTCTCTTTCTTGTCTTATTGCCCTGTCTAGGACTTCCAACACAATGTTGAAGAGAAGTGATGATAGAGGGCATCCTTACCTGATTCCTGTTCACAAGGGGAATGCATTCAGTCTGTTTCCATTGAGAATAATATTGGATGTTGGTTTTGCATACATGCCTTTAACTATGTTGAGGAATTTCCCTTCTGTTCCTGCTTTACTGAGAGTTTTTTTTTTTTTTTATCAGGAATGGGTGTTGTATTTTATCAAATGCCTTTTCCTCATCTACTGATATGATCATGGGGTTCTTCCCTTTTGTTTTATTTATGTGATGGATTATGTTGATTGATTTTCTAATGTTGAGCCATCCTTGCATACCTGGTCTGATTCCACTTGGTCATGGCCATTTTTTTATATATAGTGTTGGATTCTTTTGGTTAGGATTTTGTTGAAAACATTTGTGTCTTTATTCATGAGGAATATTGGTCTGTAATATTTCTTTTTAGTGGTGTCTTTGCCTGGATTTGGTATAAGGCATATGCTTGCTTCATAAAATCAATTTGGGAGGATTCCATCCTTTTCTATGTTCTGGAATAGGTTGAGAGGATTGGTGTCAGCTCTTCTCTCAATGTTTGATAGAATTCTCCAGCCATATGGGCCAGGACTTTTTTATTGGTAGTATTTTTATGACCCATTCAATTTCCTATTTTGCTATGGGTCTGTTCAAATTTTCTATCTCAGTTTGTGTTAGTCTAGGTAAGTATTGTGCTTCTAGAAATCTGTCCATTTCTTCTAGGCTTTCAAATTTGTTGGAGTACAATTCTTCATAGGATCCTGATGTTATATTTTTATTTCAGTTGGTTCTGTTGTGACCGTTGTCCTTTTTTTTTTTTTTTTTTAATTCATGTTATTTGCATATTCTCCTTTTCCTTTGTTAAATCTGCCAGTGGTTTGCCAATTTTATTAATCTTTTCAAGGAATGAACTTCTAGTCTTGTTGATTCTATTGCTTTTCTGTTTTATGTATTTCTACTTGAATCTTTATTATTTTGTTTCTTCTGGTGATAGTAAGATTTTTTGCTGTTTTTTCTAGTTATTGGAGATGTTGTGTATGGTTTGTGTGTCAACTTGGCTGGGCCTCGTTGAGTGGCTGGGCAGCTGGATGTAGTATTTCCCATGATGAGACTGGTAATCAACTCCATGGTGGAATCTACTGTGAGCAGCTGAATAGTTAACTTAGGGATGTGGTCTGCTTTCTGTATATAAGAAGAAGCCTTGGGGAATGGTTTCTAGCTTATGACATGCTTGAACCCTGCATATAGCCATGCCATTGTTCAGTAGCCTGCCATGTTCTACCAACCTTGGGACTTTCAATGTACTTGAATTAATGGCCTGCCATGTGGTTTGGTAACATGAGGACTGTGCCTTTTTACTTCTCAACTTTGGGCTTGTCAAACTCAGCAGACAGCAGCTGAGTGAAGAAAAGCTTCCGGGTTCAGTGGGCTGGGAGCACGAGGCATAGCTGAAGCCCAAGGTTGAGGGGCTTTCATCCAGCCCCTAGAGCCTGGCACTTTGAACTCAGACTTAAAGCCTCCAAACTGTAAGAGAATAAACTCCTGTTTGTTCAAGCCATCCCACTTGTGGTATGATCTTGTCAGAGCAGTACTAGGTAACCATAACATTGGGTTAAGGTGTTGATTTTCTCTCTTTCTTCTTTTTCATTTGTGCATTTGTTGCTATAACTTACCTTCTGAGCACTGCTTTTGCTATTTTCCAAAGATTTGGTATGTTGTGTTTTGAGTCAGGGAATCTTTCAAATGCATTTTTCATTTCTTCTATTATCCGGTAGTTTTAAGCAGGGTGTTACTCAGCGTCCATGGTTTTTTTTTTTTTTTTCCTTGACCTTCCTATTGCTGATTTTTAATCTTATAGCATTGTCAGGGAACTCTGGTAGCATAGTGCCTGAGGCACTTGACTGCTAACAAGAAGGCTGCGGTTCAAACCCATCAGCCACTCCTCGGAAGGAAGATGGGCAATCTACTTCCGCAGTGATACTGCCTCGGAAACCCAAGGAGGGGTCGCTATGAGTCGGGTCTGACTCGATGGCACATAACAACAACAATAGCATTGTCATCAGAGAATATGCTTCGTGGTATTTCGATGTTTTTAAATTTATTGAGACTTTCTATGTGGCCTAACATATGGTCTCTTCCAGAAAAAGTTCCATGTGTGCTGGAGAAGAATGTATATTGTGCTGTTGTTGGATGAAATGCTCTCTATGTGTCTAAAAGGTTCAAGTTCATTGTTTGTATTATTTACTTCTTCTGTGTTTTTGTTGAGTTTTGTTCTAGTTGTTCTATCCTCTGTTGAAAGTGTTGTATTGAAGTCTCCCAATATTACTATTGCTATGTAATTGTTTATTTCTCTTTTGAATTCTTGTAAAGTTTGATTTATGTATTTTGGTGCTCCTTCACTGGATGCATACATATTTATCATGGCTATGTCCTCTTGGAAACTCTGGTGGAATAGTGCCTAAGGCATTTGACTGCTAACAAGAAACCTGGCAGTTCAATTTATCCTTTAATCATTATATTATAGCCTTCCTTGTTTCTTATGGTGGTTTTTGTCTTAAAGTTTATTTTATCAGAAATTCATGTCACCACTCTTGCTATTTTTTGATTGCCATTTGCTTGATACGTATTTTCCTAATCTTTGATTTTTAGTCTATTTTTGTGTTTGTGTCTAATGTTTGTCTCTTGTAGACAGCACAATGATGGATCATGTTTCTTATTCATTCTATAACTCTTTGCCTCTTGTTCAGTGCACTTAATCCATTTGCATTCAGTGTAATTATCAACAATATGAATTTATTGCTGTCATTTTGTTATGTGTTTCTTAGTGGTGTTGTGGATTTATTGGTTTTGTATAATTTTCTGTGCTGAGCTCATTTTCTTTATTTTTTTAAATTTCTTTCATTGTTATTGTTTTAGTATTTGGTAAATATTTAGGCCTTTCCTCTTTTTTATTTTGATGAGAAGGTTTATTAATTTTTTTTAGGTTATATTGTGATTTATTATTTTCCTCCCAAGTTAAAACAGTCTGTTCTATCTCAAAATTATCTTGACTTCCTCTCCATTTGGAGAGTCTGTATCTACACTATTTATTTCCTCTTTTTGTTTTGTAGTTCTTCTCAGTTACAAATTGATGTATTTATTTCCCTGTTTTCAGTTTTGTGAGTTTATTTTACTCTGGTTACGCCTATATCTGGGTTGTTTCTGAGTTATGTTGTCATGTGTGTTAATCACAGGTTGTTGTCCGCTGTTGTTGGTTTTCTGTCTGAAGGACTCCCCTTAGCATCTCCTGTAAGGTTGGTCTGTTTTTTTCAAGTTTCCTTAATTTTTGTTTATCTCAAAGTGTCTTAATTTCATCATCAATTTGAGTGACACTTTTGTTTGGTTGGCATTTTTTTTTTCTTTCAGGATTTTTTGTATATGTCACCCTATTGCTTCTTATCTGTACTGTTTCTGCTGAGAAATCAGAACTTAGTCTTATTGGTTGCCCTTTGTAGGTAACTTTTTATTTTCCCTAGAAGCTCTGGTGGTGTAGTGCCTAAGGCATTTTCCTGCCAACCAGAAGGCTGGTGGTTCAAACCCACCAGCTGCTCCTTGGAAGGAAGGTTGGTCAATTTACTTCCATAGTTATATGACTCAGAAACCCAATGAGGGGTCACTATGAGTCGGATCTGACTCCATGGCAGTGGTTGCATTTTTGTGTTGTGTGCTGTTCTTAGAATTCTTTCTTTGTCTTTGGTTTTGGAAAGTTTTATTGTGAGCTATCTTGGTGATTTTCTCTTAGGGTCTATCCTGTTGGGGTCCATTGAACTTCTTGAATGCATATATTTTTATGTTTCTTCATAGTAAGGAAGTTGTCATCCAACAGATCTTTGACACTTTTCTCTGTGGTTTTATTTGTCTCTTTCCATTCTGGAATTCTGATCACATATAAGTTATTCATTTTGATGGTGTTCCACATAATTCTTAAGCTTTCTTCTTCTTTTCTCTTCTTTTTTATAATTGTTCCATTAACAAAGTAGTATTTTTTCATTTATTTTGTCAGTTTGTTCTTGTTTTCCTAAATTCTTCTAGAATTTTGTCTGTGTTTTCTTTAACTTTGTTGTTTTTCTTGATTTTGTCAGAATTTTTCTTGGTCTGTCTCTCAATCCATTGAGAGTACTTAAATATAATTATTTTGAATACCTTACAGGTAGTTCCAATGCCATGTCCTTCTCCGTAAGGTTTTCTGGCTTTGCATTCTGGTACCTTATGTATGTTACTTTATCTTGCTTCTTTATGTGAACAGGGATTGTCAACTGAGTCTGAGACTTTGTGATGTTGTATACATATTATATATACATTTCATTGTATGTATGTATATTATACATATATGTATGTATGTGTGTATACTTTGTATGCATATTATATATAATTGATGATTGCATGTTGGTGTGATTTGCTCAAGTTTTTTTTTTTCTCTCTCTCTCTCTATTGTATTTTGATATATCTGAGTGAGCAGGGCTGGTGTGCTTCTCTATTCACTAGTTTGCCCACACCTAGGCACTCACCACTTGTCTCTTGGTAGGTGTGAAAGAAGATGAGAATGTGTGCACAGATCTCTGTTAGCTGTTCATGTAGAGAAGTTGAAGGCATATCAAGCTGGCATTGTCTGCTATCATTGGTGTAGAAACAGGTGGTGGCTCTGACCCAGTAGGTGGGGCTGCAGACAGTGAAGATGTGATTGGGTCATGTGGGCACACTTGTCCCACCAGGTAGAACAAAAAAACAAAACTACACACACAAAAATAAAGAAGAAAACAAAAAATATAAACAAACAACAGCCACAAAAAGATAAAAGAATAAATAAAAAGGAAAAAAAAGGAGGCAGAGACAGAAGAAACACAAAGAGGAAAAGAAATTTGGGGTGGGAGAAGAAAACAAAAGAGAGCAAGAATTTGAGAGAAAAAAAATAAGAAAAAGGCAAAAGGGAAAACAAAAGATGGGATAAATTAAAAGAAAAAGAAGAATAGAAACAGGAAAATAAAGCAGAGGAATCAAGGAAGAGAAATGAAAGAAAAATGAAAATAAATAAGGAAATGAGAATAACAAGAATAATTAAAAAGAGAGAGAGAGAGAAAGAAAAAGAGTTCAGGGAACCTGGGCAATTTCCTACTGGCCCAGCAGATGGTGGGAAGCAGGGCATCTGGCTCCTGGAACTAGTTCCTGACTATCCAGAAGGTAACTGAGACAGGACACCCAATCCTAAATGAATTCTTGCTGACCCAGAAAATGTCTGAGGCAAGGCATCTGGGTCTGGAAAAAGTTCCTGCTGGCCCAAATGGTAGTTGGGAGAAAGGTGCCTGATTCCAGGATTTCCTCCCAGCCCAAAAAGCAGCTGAGGACAGGATTATGGTCCTAGAAAGAGTTCTTGTGCTCCAAAAGGCAGCTGGGTGCAAGGACCCTGAACCCAGAAAAAGGTAGCTGGGAGTAGAGTGGTTGATCCAAAACCTAGTTCCTATCTTCCCAGAAGACAACTGGGTGCAGAGCACCTGATTCTGGATGAGTTCCTGCTCATCCAGAATGTGCCTTGGGCAAAGTGCACAGGCCTAGAAAAAGCTCCTTCAAGTCCATAAGATGACTAAGAAAAAGGTGTCTGGTTCCAGAGGGAGTTCCTGCCAATCCATAAAACACCTTTGGGAAAGGCAGCTGGTCCCAGACAAAGTTCTTGCCGTCTTGAAAGACAACTGGGCACAAAGTCCTGTTCCCAGAAAAAGTTCTTGTCATTTAAAAAGGCAGCTTGGCTTAGGGTACCTGGACTCAGAAAATGTTTCTGCTGATCCCCAAAGTGGCTGGAAGCAGGGTGCCTACTCCTGGGACCAGTTCCTGTCTGCCCAGTAGGCATCTGGTGTTAGGGCCCTTGGTCCAGGATGGAATTCCTGCTGGTCCAGAAAGTGGGTGTGGGTGGAGGATGGCCACACCTCCATTCACCAGAAAGCTGTGGAGTATAAGAATGACAAGGGGAAAATTGCACATTTTTGGTCACCAGACAAAGAACTCTGGTGGTTCAGTGCCCAAGGCATTTGACTGCTAACCAAAAGTTTGGTAGTTCAAACCCACCAGCTGATCTGAAGAAGGAATATGGGGCAATATACTTCCACAAAGATTTACCACCTTGGAAACTCAATGGGGGTCACTATGAGTTGCAATCAACTGGATGGCAGTGGGTTTCGTTTTGGTGAGTTAGCCACCAACCACTAGTGTGGTTGACCATGCAGCCCTTGGCAAGTGTATCTGATTAACAGGTTTCTGCCCAGATCAGAATGCCACTTGCATATAATCCACATGGCCATGCTATAAAGCTATTTGACAGTCCATAGCTCTGTTTGTATCCATATTCAATGTTTTCTTTCAATTTCTTCTACTAGTCAGTAGTCAATCCACTTCTTTTTCTTTGCCTTAAAAGCTTAAGGTCCCCGTATTATCTTCTGTATCTACTGCAATTGATTTAGTTTCTTTGTTGTAGAAGTTTAGGTAGCTTTTCTGCTTATTCTGCCATCTTACCAGAAGTCCTCTGATAAGGGATTCAAAGGATTATACTTAGGACCTTTTAATAAGCTAAGTTATGGCCCAAGGAAGACACAGACAAAACTCTAGAAGAATTCCAGAAAACATTACAAGATCAAATGAATTAAATACAGGGAAAAATTAGAAACCATTAAAAAATTTTTAATTAAAAACAGCAAATAGAAATCCAGAAAATTTGTATTAAAATTTCAGAAATAGTTAATTCATTTGAAGGGAAAATAAGTAGAGTTGAATCAATGGAAGACAGAATTAGTGAAATTGAAGACAAATTTTTTAATATTAATCTGTTAGAGGAACAATCAGCAAAAAGAACTTTAAAAAATGAAGAAAGCCTAAGAATTATATGGTATGCTATCAAGAGGAATAACCTACCTGTGATCTGAATTCCAGAACAGGAAAATACCAAAAGAACCACTGAGAAAATTGTTGGATTTCTTGGAAGATAATTTCCCTGATACTATGAAGTATGAGAAGAAATGCATTCAAGAAGCTAAATAAACACCCAAGTAGGATATGCCCCCCCAAAAATAACTAGGTCATAACATAATCAGACTTTCCATAACCAAAGACAAAGAAAGAATCTTGAAAGCAGATCAGGAAAAATGAAAAGTCACCAACAAAGCAGAACCAATAAAACTAAGCTCTAACTCAGGATCATAGTCTCAGGGGGCATCAAGGTCAATTGGGATAACACAGTCCACAAAGACAATGTTCTACATCCTACTTTGGTGAGTAGTGACTGGCATCTTAATAGCTTGTTTGTAGCCAACTAAAGTGCAACTTTTGGTCTTTCCTTGCTCAGAGCAAAGAGGAGTGAAGAAAGTCAAAGACATGTGGAAGCAATTAGTGTAATGGACTAATGGACAATGCAAACCTCAACCTCCAGGACCCTGACACCAGAAGAACTATATGGTGCCTGGCTAGCACACCAACTGCTCTGAAAGAGATCACATTAGAAGGTCTTGGTTAGAGTAGGAGAAAATGTGTAACAAAACTCAAAATCATTAAAAAAAAAAAAAAAAAACCAGGTTTACTGGTCTGATAGAGACTGGTGGAACCTCAGAGACTGACCCTTTTCACATTTCCAGCCCTAAACTTTCAGCCAAACAATCACAGGGCTTTAAAGTGAATGATAGCAGCAGGGAGAAAATACCACTTAGAATAAACAACCATAAAAGATCAAAATGGCAGCATTTCCCAAGGATAGAGCTAAGAAGGTAGGGAGAGGAAAGCAGGGTTGGAAATGGTAAGCACAGTGAAGAAATGAGGAGAGCTGTTACATTATGGGGATTGGAATCAATGTCACGAAACAAAATGTGTGTGAATTGTTTAATAATAATAATAATAAAAACATTGCTGTTGAGTCAGGTCTGACTCATAGCAACCCCTCCTTGGGTTTCTGAGATAGTATCACTATGGAAGTAGATTGCCTAACCTTCCTTCTGATTAGCAGTCATATACCTTAGGCACTATGCCACCAGAGCTCCTGAATTGTTGAGTGGAAAACTAATTTGCTCTATAAACTTTCACCCAAATCACAATAATTTTTCAAATAATATAACAACACTGAACATTGTGCTTAGAAGTTTTCAAATGGGAACCTAATTTGGCAGTACCTTTCCCTAAAAACACAATAAAATATTATTTTTAAAAAAGAAAGAAAACACCTGTGATTGCCATGAGTTATGGTCAATTCAATGGCAACTGATAATCCCCAGCACAGGGTCTAGGACGTAACATACCCAATCAATATTTGTGAAATGAATGATTAAATTTATTAATGATTTGACTGAATGAATGAATGCATGAAAACAATCAAAGGCTGCCAAAGATGATGTACTTCTCACAAGGCTACATGCAACACACTAATTGTCAGCTATCTCTCCCAAAAGGCTGGATTAGTGTCAGCATCAGGTCTGGGAAACTGAGACCCTGACTGAGCCTCACATGAGTGAGGGTGTGAAGATCTATGATCCTATTTTCATCCACTGAGAAGCATGGAGTCTGTAGTGTTCCTAGTGGCCTCATGGCTACCATGGGTAAGAGCACAAGCTGTGAGTGAGGTACTTGCTTTTGGACCCAGCTCTTCTGCCTGGGTATCCTTGACAAACTTCTTGACCCCCCGTGCCTTAGTTTACCCCACTGTACACTTGGGGTTGTGCAAGTTCCCATATCCATTTAAATTAAGTGAACTAATAACATTTTTAGTACAACACTATGTACACAGTGAGCACTTAACATATGTATAGCCATATGGGAATTCTGGCAGGCCCACATGCTTGAAACAGAATCCATTCTAGCTGGATCACAGGGGGACTGGATGCCAGGGCTCCAGTGAGAGAATCCACCCTCAGGGAGGCAAAAAGACAGGCTCTATCACATGGCCAAGGGGACAAAGGGAGACTCTGATCCCACACAGTAGGGACCTCCATCTGAGCCCCTCTCCCTGGTCCACCCAGGAAGGCCTGTCTGCCCTTGGAGGAGAATTGCTGAGGCACTTTGGAACACAAGATACTATGCTCTGAGCCTCCTTTAAAGGATCCACTCAAAGAGTAAGTCTGAAGAGACTTTTGAGCAAGGATGAAGTAAGTGAAGGAGCAAGTCATTCATAAAAAACCTAGGCAGAGAGAGAAGCCCTGAGAAAGGAATGTACTTGGCCTAGTCAAAGAACAGAAAGACTTTGATCTCTTCAGGCTGGTAAGGCCTTGAGACTTTGGGAAGACACCAGGAATAATGAATAGGAAGCTCTTTTGGCCATAGACAACTTGAGGGCAAGTGCTGGGCATACAGTGGATGCTTAATAAAAGGCTGAGTCAGTTTAGGGCCCCACTCGACCAAAGGGTGCATTAGAAAAGAGGTCTAGGGTGTGAGACCCTGCAAGTCATTTAAAAGAGCTGCCTTACTCAATCCTCCAAACCCTCCTATATAAAGAGAAAGTCTTATTGTGGGTCCATTTTACAGCTGGGAAAACTGAGGCCTGGAGAGATGAGTAACTTGCCCTGGGCTACATGGCCGGAAAGCAGCAGACCCAGGATCCAAGACTGTGACTGACAGACACAAAGAGCTGTGACTTGTTGGATCCACCTCACTCCTCCCCTAAGGTCAAGGTGTTCTCAGGGGGGCGAGGAACAATGCAGTCCATCCTGGGGACCTCAGAACAGGTGCTTCCCTGTGCAGGGGGAGCTTTCTGGTCAGATGGACCTACGGCCAAATTCTACCTCTCCGCTTGCTTGATATGTGATTCTGAGTGTATTTGCCTTATTTCCCTGCATCTTAGTTTCATTCTCTGTGACATGAGAATGACCGTGTCTGCATTCAACTTGGATGGCTATTGTGAGGATCAAATAAGAAAAATATATAAAGTGGTCATGTTGTTATTGTTGGTAGGGCCCTTTGATTCAGTTTGATTCATAGTGATGCAATGTACAAGTGAATGAAACACAGACCGGTCCTGTGTGCTATAAAATGGCCATACTACCTGTCATCAATCAACTCTATGAGTCGATTCTGACTCATAGAGACCCCCATTGGGTTTCCAAGGCTGTATATATTTATGGAAGTAGATGCATCGTATTCCTCCCCTGGAGCAGCTGGTGGGTTTTGAACCTCTGACCTTCTGGTTAGCAGCCAAATGCCTTACCCCCTGTGCCACCAGAGCTCCTTATACAGTGGTCATAGTAGATGTTAAAGATATCCTCAGGCATATACTAAGTGTTTGAAAGTGCATTCCCTTTTTCTTTCTTTGTGAGGGAGGGAAGGGAAGGGAGCTTCAATTTTCCTGTGACATTGGTTTCAGGAGCTTTTATCTTAACCACACATATGCAGTGGTAAGTAGAACATACTGCCCAGACACTGGAGGAGACTGAGATGTTAACCCAGTGCTACATGGACTCTGTCAGGCTATTGCACCTCTCTGACCCTCAGTTTCCTCATCTGTAAAATTTTAAAACCCTTGGAATGCTCTTGTGAGGGTTGGATATTGGGAGAGCAGTGTAGGCCCTGGTGCTGAATGGGCGCCAAAATATCCCTGTTAGCTCTATTTGGAGAATGAGGTTCACTTCTTTCATTGAAGTCAAACGGTCTTTTGGCTTCTAAATGGATAGTGGGATGGAAGCAAGGGGAGGACAGAAGCCAGAGGAGCTCCAGACCTGACGTTTTTCTCTGCCCCCTTGTGCACCTCCCTGGCTCCTCCTTTTTCCTTTAAAAAGAAGGGAAAATTATCATTGCTCCTAAACTAGAGCCAGAGGAGCCCACCTAAATGATGCCTCAAGGTCTTTCTGCACCTGGAGTGTGACAGACACAGACAGTTTGCAGAGGAAGGCAGCGTGAGGCTGTCTTTGTCATGCTGTGTGAGAGGCCTGAATTGATGTGCATAGAAGGGTCCCTATTGGAAGCAAACATTTTGCTACTGAACAAGTTTTTGTAAAATTGATTGCATCATCTGCTATCTGCATTTCTTCATTGCAAAACCAATTAGCTTTTTGGCAAAGGAAAGGGACAACAGAGACCAGATTGGCTTTGCAAACTCTGTCTTTGATGGTGGTGGGCACAGCAGGAGGCCAGGGAACAAGACCAGGGTGGCTGTAGTAGTATCAGAAGCCTCTAACCACTGGCCAAGAAGAATCTCTGAAACTAGACAGTGGGGGAGCAGGTGCAGAGGGAAAGGGGCTCAGCAAGATGCCTCAGAGCAGCCAGATGGAGTCTGGGGCTGGAGCCTTTGAGAGCAGGGAGCTGAGCAGCCAGAGAGGAAGGAGTGAATGATCCCCAGCGCCAGCACCCCCAAACTCCAGCACTGCTGGCTCTTCTATCCTGACTCCGTGTCTGTTTCTTTGAACAAAGTTCCAGGACGGCACGTCTGCCTTGTTTACTGCTGCCTCCCTGGAGACTAGAGCCTGGCACACAATCCATCAGTATGAATGATGGATAAATGAAAGGATGAAGGAACACATTTCAGCTTCTTGGTAGGGAAAATTTGTGTAGTCTGAGCTGTTCTTTGGGGGAGGGCAGGGATTGTTTTTTTGTTTGTTTGTTTCTTTTAATTTTTTTTCTTGGCTTGGGTCAGAGTTTATGCAAATTTTGTTTCATGACATTGATTGCAATCCCCAGTATATAACAATTTTCTTCCCACTTCCTCCCTGTGGTTACCTTTTCGCTGTGTCCTTTCCTGTGCATTCCTACATTCTGAACTTCCTCCTTATGCAAATGCTGCCCTTCTGATCTCCCTTGCTTGATTTTTCTAATAAGCATACCTACCTGGTGTATCGTTCAACTTGTAGGCCTGTTTATTGTTTGGCTGAGAGTTAAGTCACAAGAATGAGTTCAATTCCAGGCCCAAAAGGTGACTAGAGGCCACAGTCTTGGGGATTTCACTAGTCTTTTTATGATTTGGAATTTTGTTCCACATTCTTCTCCCACTCTATCCAAGATCTCTAATTCTGATCCCTATCCAAATGATTGTCAGTGGTAGCTGAGCACCATCTAGTTCTAGTTTCAGGGTCATATAGGATGAGGTTTCCATGGTCCACTAGTCCCTTGGACTAACTGTTTCCATGTGTCTATGTTTTTTTTCACTCTTATTAGCTGGCAGGGAGAGGCCAATAGTTGCATCTTAGATGGCTGCTTGCAAGCTTTTAAGACCCTAGTTGCTACTCACCAAAATAGGATGTAAAACAAGGTTTTTGTGTGTTAGGTTATGCCAATTGAGCTTGAAGTTCCCTGTGACTTGAGCCTAAAGTTTGAGCAACTCACTGCCTCAAGAGGTTTCGTGAAGTTATCATAACTTGGCTCCCTATAGGGTGGAGTTTTATCTGCCATGGGCAGTGTTTTCAGGAAGCTGGGAGATCCATTGAAGGGACTAGATGGAGGTGATTCAGGCAATGGCCAGGGGGAATGTGTTTATACTTGAAACCTCTAGCCAGCTCCATTCATGACCTCTCTCCTCCTCTTTTTGCAAGAGATTCTAGGTTTTTCTCACATGGGGAGAGGCAGTATTTCGTTATCAGTCACAGATGAGTTCAAGTTTAGCTGCCACTACTAACTGGCAGGAAATTCTGGGAGTAGACAGTCTGTATCTTAGGGTCTATTTTTCTCATATGTAAAATGGGACTAATGATTCTTCCAACCTAATGATGCTATGGAGAATTGGTAGAAAAAAAAAGTACTTTGTAAAGGAGTAAACACACAAATGCACAGTTGATCAGTTGATTAAAATTCTCCCAGCAACCCTGGTCAATGAATCTACATGGCATGGCTGAGAGCTCTAGGAAAGGGTCTGGCTGACTCAGAGATGGTGCTGGGGAAAAGGCTTCAGCAGGCTGATGCCAGTGGCCAAGGCACAACATGGCCCTGTTATAGCTTCCTGTCCAATAACCTCCAGAAGAGGGGAGAGGGAAGCAGAGGGGTGACAAGGAGGGGGTGAGGGTGGGGAAGTGTTCAACTCCCTCCTTCCCAGAAGCCTCACTTCTCTCCATGAGCTGCTGTGACATATTTCAGATCAGGACATCTTGATCCATCAACACAAGCAGCGGATGAGATATTCACACATTCACTGGCAGAAAGGATAAAACCCAGGGGGTAGGTGATGGGGGGCCTCATGTTCTTCCTTTTGAGGTTGCCACTGAACAGATGGCCTGAGAAGGAGAGCCAGTGCTCCTATTTCGGAGGTTCCTGAGAGCCTCAGACCAGGCAGGGACAGGTGCTTGCAGCATAAAGGGGAGGTGGGGAGAAGTCAATGGGATCAGGAAAATCATCTATTATCAGATCAGGGAAGGAGCTATGGCCTCTGAGTTTGAGGAGCTCTTGAGTAATGGTCCCTGGATCCTCCTGCCTAGTGTCTGCTTTTTTCAGAAGATGCTGGAGGTTTGAATCTTCCCAGATGTACCTCAGAAGAAAGGCCTAACCATCTGTTTCAGCCACTGCAAACCCTATGGAGCACAGTTGTACTCATGGTGTCACCATGAATCTGACTTGACTTAACAGCAACTGATTTTTTTTTGTTATTGTTGGTTGCAGAAACAGCTCAAACGTGCCACAGAGTGGGTCACAAGCAGCTTCTAGGCTGTCTATCGCTATGCAGTTCCAGCTTCTGAGAATACATGGGTTAACTCAGAGGTCTCTTTTGGTCAGATACAACTGAATAGAGTCACTGAGGCTACCTGCAGGAAGGGTCTGGGCTGACCTAGGTGGGGGAACTTCAAGGGGGCTTCCAAAGCTTCTTCCAAGAAGCAGCCATATAGAGTCTCCAGAGGATTTGGACAAGGAATTTTCCCAGGAAGAGGCATCAGGAGCATAAGTGTGTGCCTGCCCCTCTCTCCAAACTAATCTCAGAAACTCACACTTAAGGTAAGAATGTGGGGTACAGAATTGGCAGATCTGGATCCAAGTTGCACTTCAGCTATTTACCTTGACTAGGTCACTGAAATACTGCCTCAAAATTCTTACCTGTAAAATGGGATTGATGATGACACCAGCCTCGGAGATAGGACATGGTGTACAAGGACCACACTCCATGTAAAGCTCATGGAATTCCTTTCATAATCCGCTACATAAACCTGAACCCAGAGACTAAATGCTCCAGCCCCAGCTCTGCTGCATCTCCCTCAGCTTAGCAAATACAGACAGTGCTAGTAGTTATGAAGGCCTTGAGTCAGCCAGATTTGGGTTCAGATTCTGGCTCAGTGTCTTAGCTTTGTGATATTGCATTTGTCAATTAAACTTTAACGAAATAACAGCACCTACCAAACAAGATTGCTGTGAAGCAGTGTGTGGCACACTGAAAATACTCCATAAATAAGAGTCATCCTTCTGTTTTCTTCTCCCCCACCTCCTTTTTTATAGTCATTAACATTGCCATCTCCTTCTCTTTCTCCATCTTTTTGTTCTTCTTTCTCCTCCCCTTTGTCTTCATCTTTCATTCTGCACATAATGAATTTTATATAACTGGGATCATACACTTTAATGTTATTTAGGGTTTTTTCCTCCACTATACATCATAAGCATTTTCCCACACCTTTGAAAATTCTTCAAATATATGATGTTAATAGCCGCATATCATCTCTCGCATAGACACACCATAATTTAGTTCATCATCTTTGACTGTCATGTACTTAGAAGCTTACAGCATTTTCCTCTTACACATCATTAGGCTGTGATGAATGTTGTGGGCTCCATTTACCCGAGTCCATGACCACACTCTGAGGACAGGTCCCTGGAGGTGGAATGACAACATCAAGAGCAGTGTCATTTCTCAGGCTCAGGTCTTAATCACTCAATCACTTTCCTGACAGTTGCTCTGATTAATACCCCTGTTATAGATTGACTTGTGTCCCCAAAAAATATGTGTTGTAAATCCTAACCTCTATGCCCATGTTTATCATCCCATTTGGGAAGGGGCTGTCTTTTTATGTTAATGAGGCAGGATGTGTTTTGAGTCAATCTCTTTTGAAATATAGATGAGATTAAATAAGCAAGTCAGAAGTAAAGATAGAAGAGAAATGCCAAGCTACATGGAGACTGCCCAGGAGTAGAAGCTCAAAAAGACAAGGACTTTCCTCCAGAGCCGACACAGAGAGAAAGCCTTCCCCTAGAGCCACCACCCTGAATTCAGACTTGATCCCCCTAAACTTCTGGAGAATTAATTTTGTTTGTTAAAGCCACTCACTTGTAGTATTTTCATTAAAGCAGCACTAGAGAACTAAGACAACCCCAAACAGCCCATGAGGGTACGCATTTTACCACCAAGTCTTGGCCTGTGGGTACCATTTCCCAGATATATGATCATCAGATAAGATCCTAGGGTGTCCAGGAAGCCTCACAATGTGGACAAAAAGGACCTGGGATGGGGCAGCCCCAGGTAAGAAGTCAGAGGAGTGGTCCGTCCCATCCACCTCGCTCCCTCGGGCTATGTGATTGAGGGAAGCTAGCCCTTCTTCTTCTCTGGGACTCTTCTGTTGCAATTGCCTCCAAGTTAGTCTCCCTCTTTCCAGTCCATCCAGTATCTATAACAGAACCTGGCACACAGTAAGTGCTCAGCAAATGATTAAGCCTGAATGCTCTACCAGAGTGTTCTTTAAACACACATAAACACACAGCCACATCGTTCTTCAATTATCCTTTATTTGAGCTCCCTATCACTTCTACTTTTTCCTCTTCACTTTATCCCACTGAAGACAGTATAAAATGATGGCTAAGAACACAGATTCTGAAATCAAAGAGGCTGAGTTTGAAAGTTACTTAATCTCTTTATGCCTCAGTTTCCCCCCACTAAAATTGAGATGGCAATCTCATAGAGTTGTTGTTAGGATAAATGGAAGGGTCATAAATAAAGTGTTTAGAATGGTATCTGCAGGTGTAAGGGCTATATAAGTGAATTTGAGATGCTATATATCAGGGTCTTAGCCTTAAATCCTACAGGCATGTGATAGAGACATTCTCCACTTCCACCTGGAACAAGGAGGATTGCACTTCTCTGCCCTCTTGAGGTTATTAAGTTTCATGTGACTAAATCTCCAAAATAGATTGTAAGGAGAAGACACTGGTGATAGCCCTAGAGTGAAGCATTCATTTTCAGTGTCAGACACCCAAGCGCTCTTTTTCTTTGCCCTGAGCATCTCACAGGAGGTCTTGTTTTCCCAATGGTGGAGCCATGGTTGCAGCCAGGATGTCTTTCTACATGAAAGACGTCTGCCCTGGAGAGTCAGCTGCACCTAAGTATGAGCAAAGAGTTAAGTCTTTGTTGTGTGAAGTTGGTGAAATTGTGGTTGTTGCTGCATCAGAGCCTGACTCATCTTGATGACCCACAAGGCACTAAGCAGGGACATAAGTGGGTGAATCCTTGAGGATGGATGCAAACTGGAAAACACCAGTCCTGTCTAAGGAGAGGACAGCCAGCACTCAGATCCAACTTCCTGCTGTAGGAAATAGGGTCCCAAAGGATCATATCTTCCAAATTTTTAGGAGAAGCCAGATATGAGGATTTTTAATGCAATAATCTGACAGCTTTTAAATGTTGGTAATCAAATCAAAGCTTTTAGAACCCTGAGTGAGCCAAATGAACCCTTTTTGTAGTTCAGACATGCCAGAGGCCTCCTTTACCTGGCAGTCAAAGCCCATCATGGTCTAGTCCAAACCTATCCCCCTTGTAGCTCCCGAACTCAGACCCTAAGTTCTGGCCACACTGAATCATTGACAGGCCACCTACCTAGGTTTCTGTCCATGCTGCTCCCAAGGGCCAGTGTGGTGTTATGGTCAGGGCATGGGCTTTGGCATCAGTCCACAGGACTGCAGCCCTGACTTGTCACCCTATGACAGTTGGGTCATTTCTCTAAACCTTAGGTTTTCCTCTGTAAAATGAAGATGAATATGGAAGAAAACTTCCTTTGTTGGTTACCAGGGATGGGAGGGTAAAGGAGGGAAAATTGCTAGATAGGTAAAAGAAAAATATTGCTTTTGGTGAAGGGAAAGGCAATACACTAAAAGTGAATGACCAACACAATAACACTAAGGAAAAGGAAGACACAGAGAGGTACACGAAAAGTACAGAGATAAAGACTTTTACACACGCAATACTGCATTATCAGCAATAATAAACATAAAAAAAATGATGATGCATATCCTCAATTTTCTACCACTGTCATATTGGGTGACTTGTTTATGCTGGAAGCTATATGACTGGTAATTCAAATGTCAGCAGGTCACTCAGGGTGGGAAGATTTCAGTAGAGCTTCCAGACTAAGAGAGACTGAAGAAAGTCCTGGTGATCTATTTCCAAAAATTAGCCAAAGTAACCCTATGGGTTACTAAAGAATATTGTTCCATGTTGTGGTTGTTAAGTTTGTGTGTCAACTTGGCTAGACCTGGTTGAGTGGCTGGACAGCTGGATATAGTTATTCTCCATGATGAGACTGGTAGTCAACTCCATGATGGAATCTACTGTAAGTAGCTGAGTAGTTGCCTTTGGGTATGTGGTCTGCTTCCCATTTATAAGAAACAGCTTTGGGAATGGTCTCTAGCTTGTGGCACACTTGAACCCTGCATGTGTCGTTGTTCAGCAGCCTGCCATGCTCTGCCAACCTTGGGACTTTCAATGAACTTGAATTAATGGCCTGCTGTGCGGTTTGGTAACATCAGGACTGTGCCTTTTCACTTGTCACCCTTGGGTTTGTCAGCCTCAGTAGCTAGCAGCTGTCTGAGTGGAGAGATTCTTCTAGCTTCAGTGGGGTGGGAGCAAGAGGCAGAGCTGAAGCCCCAGGTTGAGGGGCTTTCACACAGCCCCTATAGCCTGGCACTTGGAACTTGGACTTCTAGCCTTCTGAACCATAAGAGAATAAACTCCTGTTTGTTCAAGCCATCCTGTCTGTGGTATATTCTTCTCAGAGTGCCACTAGGTAACCAGAACACATGTAGTGTTGGAAGATGAGCTTTCTATGTTGAGGACATTACACAATAGCTGCAACAATGCACTCAAACATACCAATGATCATGAAGACGATGCAAGACTGGGCTTCATCTCATTCTGTTTTACATAAGGTTACAGTGAGCTGGGGCCAACGTAATGATAATTAACTGTGCTCACTTTACAAGGAGTTCTACCTAGGGAGTGACATAAACATATTTTTTTTTAGGGCCTGGCACACAGCGGGTGCTTGGTAAATGTGAACACTCACCCCAGCATCCCCATAAAGAGGGGAGTTTCTGGCATCTGCTCACTTCACTCCATTCACTGCAGACTAAGAAACTTACATTCAAGTTTCCTTTATCCTTCTCTTCTTCAAAGGGTCACACTTGCATTGCTGTCTGGTGGCTCTTTCAATAAACCTTGGCTCCCAGTCCATCTCCCCCTCACAGGACTTTACCATAATAAATCTCCTGTGTGTCTTGGTGTCTGTTTCTTGGAAGACTTGGAATTACACAAGTTAGTGATCTGAAAAATAAGTGGTCCTAGAAAATGGTTGATGAAATGTGACTTTGGGATTGGCTCACTGGCCACTGGCAGAGAAAAGGACATCATCCCAGTGGGAAGGTTGTTCTTGAAATAAGTGGTGGCTCCATTGTGTCCCAATGGAGGAGCACACAGTCGCAAGTTTGATGTTGCAGACATTCAAAGAACAGGGTGAACAATAACTATAGAAATAGCAGAGGTGGCTGTTTTCTGCTAAGTTGTACTCCTACTCTGCAGGGGTATATTAAGAAACTGGGAGTGCTTGACAGGCTCTTAATAGGTAAGGGTGAGAGCCAGAGGGCCCCCGTGGTAGCTCACAAAGAGGCTCTCTTCTTCTGCAGTGCAAGAGGAGACTCAGCTGAGCAGCAGAGCAAAGATCTAATTTTTAGAGCTGCACAGTTCCAGAGCTATTTGAATGCTCAGCCAAGGCAGGTCTACTTTAATCCTGGCTTGAGAAGGGTATGATAACCAAGGACTCTGATGCTCTCCTGAGAAATGAAGATTTAGGATATACCATCAGGTAGACGTTCAAGACCTGCCCAGGTGATGGCTGAAAGTGCAGGAACTTTAGAATGGATAGTAGAGGACAGTGGATAAGTATCAGCTGTAGCTCTGAGATCAAATACAGGAATTGGAGCTGTGATTCATGCCACAAACTTTCCTTTCATGGGTTTCCCTTCAAAGAGAGGGTCATGGGGACCGTGTAAGAGCTGTTTCCTAAACCTTGGGAGAGAAGAACTGAGCAGCTAAAGGAGTGGACTGTTGTGGGTGTGAAGATGTGTCTGCCAGATCTCCAAGTGCAGGAAGCATACTTGACTGGCAGCTCTATCTGCTGCACTCTAAAGTCTACCCAGGGATTGAAAATTATTCATCACAGCCCCTTAAAGCCCAGCTTGACAGGAAGGACTGGGCTGTATTCAGGAAGGAGGAAGAGAGGGAAGGAAAACAAGAGACCACAAAATGCAGAGATGGGAATGGAATCCATCACAGGACCACAGATGGTAAGGGCTATGTTTCCATCCCTCTACAGTGACTTGTTGAATGACCTTGTCCAAATTCCTGCCCTTCAGGGCCTTAGTTTGTCCATCTGTACAATAACTTAATCTTGCATTTGTTGTAAGGATTTATTGGACTAATGTATCTGAAGTACCTAGAACAGTGTTGCATACATAGTGAGAGATCAGAAGATATCAGCGATTAGAATGAGAACTCTGCACCACTGTGACCCTGGCTGAGCCTGGAGGGTAGCCTCTGTCCTGGAAAACACACTTCCCAGCAAACAGCGCTCCAGCATTTCTGCTAGATCTCCGCCCCCAGCGTCTGCAGCAGCTCTGTCTGCTTGCTCCTCCTGCTCCGTCTCCCATTTCTTCTCCCACTTAACAAACAGCTTCACTTAAAAAGCCATCTGGGAGGATGGATGGCACAAGGCACATTTTGTAGAATAAGTTTTCAGGGAGAAGAGCCAAGAAATTAAAGGCACAGGACTTATGGTTCCAATCGCATTAGGCCTCATAACTCTGACTGCTGGAGAATTGTATTTCTGTATTATAAATTCAGTCTTTGCCCCTACCACCCACTGTTCTGGGCTTTGTTCTCATTTTTCTTTCATGCAAGTCCTCACTCCTCCTCAACTCAGGATAAATGCCCCTATTTTTCATCAGGGATGAGCTGCATCTGTGGCTTTCCTATTTTGAGATCTCCACTCTTGTGTAATCGCTGTCCCATCTTGGATAGCTGCTCCTCTCTTCCTTCTGAGTGTCCTGGGTGAAGATTTGTCTCCCTCAGTCTCCTTAGGGGACACTAAGTGGATTTCCTGTGAAGGAAAGGAATGCCCCAAGTAGAGATGATTGTTTGGCCCTTAAGGGGGTGGAGGGTCAGATAATGAGCGCCCTATCATTGGATGAGTACCTAGAGGTTGGGTGAACAGTCAGCCAAGGTGTTTAACAGGAGACAAAATAGCAGAGTGGCTGACAGCATGGGTTTGGAGACAGAGAGAGCTGGGCTGGGTCCTTACAAGGTGTCTGACCTTCAGCAATAGACTCACATTCTCTGAGCCTCAGTTTCTTCACCTGGAAAATCAGGCAAAATTATAGCTCCTACTCCGCAGGGTTGTCATGGGGACTAAGTAACATAATGTGTGCAAAGCACTGAGAGTGCACATTATCATTCCCGGAGGGGTGGGAGTGGGCTAGGTTGTGACACCCTTGAACAATCTAAGATGCAAAAGTGCTGTAATTTAAAAAAACCGAAGACTCTTCTAAGATTATAACACTCCTTAAGATCTAAAGCTTTAAGATATTATGATTTTGTCAGTTTTCTCGTCTAAGGCTTATTAGTAATCGGAGGCTGTGTAAATCATACTCAAGGCCCCCTCAGTGGTGCTTGTCCCTTTCCTGGGCTGTCTGATGGACCTGGGGTATTTATCTCTGTCTCTCTCCCTATAACCTTTCATCTTTACTCCCACTAGCCCTTGCTATTCCACTGGGATCCTCTTTCCTAAGTCCAGACTGATCCCAGGTACTCTTTGTCCTAGACATACCAGATCCTTCAGTGTTCCTGAATCTCCTGTTCTTCCCACTCTTTTGCACAAAATCCAATGTTTTCCTATTGAAATGTCACCATCAAGATCAAGGTCAGAAGTTGACTTACTCTGAAACTTCCTTCAGGCTGTTCCTCAACTTCCTGAGGCTGATGAATCCTTGATGTCTCACAGGCTCATCCAATGATAGGGGAACTCTGGTAACATAGTGCCTAAGGCACTTGACTGCTAACCAGAAGGCTGGTGGTTCAAACCTACCAGTTGCACTTAATGTCCTTTTGCTCAGTGTTTCCATGGCATTTGATTAATTCACTAATGTAACTACTGCCACAAACTGACTCCTTATTGCTGAGGAGTAATCAATTGCCCTTCATCCCATGACAGACTTACTACTGTTGTCCTTCCAAGACCCCTCCAAACTCATCAAAGAAGAATGAGGTGTGGATCTGTTTGGTCAGTGGCAGGACACTGATGAGGCCAGGCTCACTAGTGGGCAGAGTGCTGGAATGGAAGGTGTGTAGTTGACACACAATCCCAACTATCACAGAAGGTGATGGGCAGCTCACCTAGTTCTCTCCCTACACCCTTCTTCCTATTCTTCTTGCAGTGAGAGAGAAAACCAACTCCACAGACCCAGCCATAGTTAAGGTGGGAGGAAGCTGGTCTTACACTAGCCTTGCTTAGACTTCCAGACCTGTATCAGTTATTGTCCTTCAGGAAAAGAGAAGCCACTCTAAAGATTAAAACCAGGTAATTCAATGCATAGAATTGATTACACAGGTTTTGGAAGAGTTGAAGAGCCACACAGGAGATGATGACAGGATACCCAGAACATAGCAATAACAGCAAGCAGCTAGCATTCCTAGGACTGAAAAGACACAGACATGAGGGGGCATCACCAAAGCCAAGAAGCTAGGAGAGCTTTCCACCTCCCATTGGCTTAATCTACCAGAAAGCCAGAGAGCCAAGGAGCCTGTGGAAGGAAGCTCCCTGAGATGCAGAGAGAGCAGGGAAGGGAATGAATCTGAGAGCAGATAGGCCATTGATGGACATGAGGTTTGAGGAGGAGTCTCCAATCCATCTTTTACCAGAGTCTTCCAAAGTAGGAGGGTGACAGACACATCAGGTATGGATGTAGCTATTAATAATATTTCATCAGTTGAGGTTCAATCAGAGAAGCAGAAAGGCTTTAAGTGTTATAGAAAAGGACTGTGTGTTTGTTTGTTTTGAGGGAGTTAAGGTTGTGTGTCAACTTGGCTGGGCCATGATTTTGAGTGGCTTGGCAGCTGTGATGTAGTTATCCTCCATCATGAGATTGCATGTGGTATAATCATCTCTATGGTGGAATTCACTCTGAGCAGTTAATCAGTTGAAGGGGAGTTGCTTTCAGGGTGTGGCCTGCTTCCAGTGTGTATAGAATGGATCCTATATTTGGCACATTCATCATCTCCAGTTCTTGGACTTGAACCAGTGGCCTGCCATGTTACCTGCTGATAGTGGGATTGTTGCCTACACAGCCTGTGAGACCACAAGGATTCATCAGCCTCAGCAGCCAGCAGCTTGCCATACTGCCTACCCATCTTGAGTTCTCAGCCCCTGCAGCTGTGTGAGTCAGGAGAGGCCTCCAGCTTGCTCCAGGGGGCCTGGAAGACAGCTGAAGCCCAAGGTGGAGGGGCCTTCACCCAGAATCCAGGGAGAGAAAGTCTTCCCTTAGAATTGGCACTCTGAACTCGGTGTAGCCTAGTCTTCTCCTAGAGCTGACAATTTGAGTTTAGACTTCCAGCCTCCCAAACTGTTAGAGAATAAATTTCTGTTTGTTAAAGCCATCCACTTGTGGTGTTTCTGTTATAGCAGTAGCACAGAACTAAGACAAGAAGACAAGGGGATCAAAAAACCAAGCTCACTGCCGTCGAGTCAATTCCAGTTCACAGCGACCCTTCCTTGGGTTTCCAAGTAGGTATCTCTATAGAAGTAGATTGCCCAGTCTTTCTTATGAAATGATGGGAGCTGGTGGTGGAGTTTGTGAAGCTATAGCCTCTGCATCTAGTGCTGAGCCTAACATGACTGCAGATCAGCTGGATGAGAAGTCAAAGAGGAAATCTGGATGCTGGTAGGAGTGAAGGCAAATGGAAAGCCCACAGGATGGAATACAGTCATTAGGCTGGGACCTCCAGGAACATATTGAAATCCTTGTGTGACTCTTATCAGTTTCATCCTTGATGCCATGTACGACTTGCAGGAGAAGCCAGCACCTTTCACCATAAAGCTCCACACATGCTGGGTTCAGGGATGGCAGAAGCTGATTGAGGAATTCTGAAAGAGTGGGAGGAGTTACATATCCAGGTAGTGCCCACCATCCTGAGAAGACTGTAGGTGGGGACTGCTGAAAGCCAGTTGCTTTGCACTGACATGCCGCGGATAAGATGCAGGGCTGCCACTTCTCTACTGCCTTCCAAAGTGTGTGGACAATGCCCCTTGTAACCAATGCTAACTCAGAGCCCTGTGGGGAAGGGGATTCTGGGAACCATCGTCCCTGCTCAGCTTAACCCCACCACAGGATTGCTCCCTGTCTTAATTATCTAGTGCTGGCTGGTAGTTCAAACCCACCAGGTACTCCTTGGAAGGAAGGTTGGACAATCTACTTCCGTAGTGATACAGTCTCAGAAACCCAAGGAGAGGTCGCTATGAGTCAGGTCCGACTCGACGACACATAACAACATCAATGGCTGTCACAGAAATACCACCAATGTATGACTTTCACAAACAGAAATTTATTTTCTCACAGTTTAAGAAGCTAGAAGTCTGAATTCAGGGCACTGGACTCTAGAGGAAGGCTTTCTCTCTGTGTTGGCTTTAGAAGAAGGTCCTTGTCTGTTCTGAGTTTCTGCTTCTGGGCAATTTCATGTCACTTGGCATCTCTCTTTCCCCACCTTTGCTTGCTTTTTTACTTTTTAAATCTCTTTTATATCTCAAAAGAGGTTGACTCACCGTACACCTTACACTAATCCTGCCTTGTTAACATAACAAAGACAATACTTTCCCAAATGGGATTATAACCACAGACATAGAGGTTAGGATTTACAACACATATTTTTAGGGGGCACAGTTCAAGCCATAACACTCCTTGGTTTCCACTCTGCAATTGCTCCTTTGGTTGTAGCTCCTTCTCTGAGAAACACTGAAAGAGAAAAAAGTGGTGGAGGCTTGAGCTGCAAAATTGAATCCAGGCATTCCTGGGACACAGGCTTCAGTACCATCTAAGGCAATTGGTCTCAGTGGCAATGCAGTATTGGTTCCCTGGTCTCACTCAAAAACAAAACAAAACAAAACAAAAACCATTGCCCACTGTTGTCAAGTCACTTCTGACTCACAGTGACCCCATATGTTACAGAGTAGAGCTGCGCCATAGGGTTCTCTTGACTGTAATTTTTACAGAAGCAGGTATGTAGGACTTTCTTCCCTGATGTCACTGGGTGTGCTTAAATCACTGTCCCTTAGGTTAGTAACCCACTGCTATCGAGTTTATTCTGACTCATAAGGCAGAATAGAACTGCCACATATGGTTTCTAAGGCTGAAATCTTTACAGAAGCAGACTGCCTGATGTTTTTCCTATGGAGCCCCTTGTGGATTTGAACCACCAACCCTTTAGTTAGTAGCCAAATGCCTTAACCACTGAACCACCAGAGCTCAGGTTAGGTTATTAGTCAAATGCAAACCGTTTTCACTACCTCTGGTATTGCTCAGGGCTAATTAAATCAAAGTCTGGAGGCTTGTATGCTTTAGACGCACCCAGGTGCTTCTAACAAGCATGTAGGAGTAAGAACCATAGGTCGAATGGTACCCAGATCTCACCTGACCGCCTGGTGGTTTAGAATGTCTGGGGGTCACTGAGGATCTCACTCTGCAGAATGAGGAAAGATCAAGTGTGGACACATTGCTATACTGCAGATTTGTTTTAAAAAGCCAAAGTCAATATGAGCTTCTTAAGAACTATTGAGTGTGAATGCATATGTGTTTCTGAAGTTACTGAACATCTTTTTTCTGTATTAAGAAAGGTGAAAACAGATGGACCAGGAAGTGTCTGCTGTGACAGTCTCAGAAGCTGAGAGTCTGGGCAGGGGAGGATGAGGCACAGCCAAGGTAAGTTCAGGTTCACAGCATGCTCAGAGATCCCACATGCCCCCTTGGCTTCCACTCAACTGACACCCATATGAGGCCAGAAGCAGCAGGTGTTTATTTGAGGGTTACTTCCCTGGCACCCGGGACCCCTAACACCAGCCCCAAAAGGAACACCTAGGCCTGTCCCATCTGGGATTTAAGGTCAGCAAACCAGGAGGCACAGGCACTTATTCACTATCCATCATCTATGCCCACACCACCCCTAAAATGGGCCCTGCCTCTAGTGAAGTGATTGGAGTGGGCTGGCCAGGCACTGGTGCAGTTTAAAACTCTGCAGATAATTCTAATGTGTGTGCAGGTGAGGACATTGCATTAAAGCTAAGGTTTGGGCTATGTAACATGAAAGGCTCATTTGGGTGGTGGTAGTGAGGTCACTGATGTGTTACCCTCCCCTCCACCTCTCCATGCCTCCACGGTTCAAGGGACTCTGTTAGGAAATCATGGTTGAATCTATCTCCTATCTCTACTGGATTAAAGAAATAAATACATAAAAGGAAACTTGGTAACTCACTGATATATAGAATAGAAAGTCTAGAGGTAGAAGTTTCAGTTGCAGCTGGATCCAGGTGTGTGAGTGATATCATGGGGATTCAGTCTTTCTATTTCCTGCATTGGCTTCCTTCTCAGCTGATAGCCTAGCCATGGGGGGTGGGAAGGGCCCCAGGGTCCAGAAATGAACCTTGTTATGCTATAATGACAAGCAGGCTTTCTTGGTCTTTAATGAACCAGTTGGAATAGGTTTGAAGCCCTGCTCTCCTCTGGGCTTCCTGTCTCCTCTCCATGTGGGTAGGCTCTCATGGCCCATCCAGCTCTTAGACAAATGATGGAAGAATATCTATCCTGAAAACTGTTGACATGGTGCCCTTTTCCCTTAGAGCAGAGCATCTCTAAAAGCCAAGGAAATACATTATAAAAATATAAACATGCTGCAGCCCTTGGACTGAAAATTACCAGAGAGGAAACTAGAGAAGGGGCTGCCGTGCTGTTTTCTTCTTAGCAGCAGGGACAGGACAGCAGGGAGCATCTTGCTGAGGACAGATGGGCTGTCAGCCTGGTTGGATGTGAGAACCACCTAGAAAGCCCTCTCTGATCCCAAATCCTTCCTATGTGGTCTCATGATATGGCCTCATGATACAAGTGAGTGGTGCTAGGGAAAGGGACTTGCCCTGGTCCAGCCACTGTGCTTGAGATTCGGTCATGAACCACCCACCCCATAGAACCACAGTCTTGGCTTTCATTCTGTCTGACCCCTTATTGTGACATGGTTCCCCATACACACAGTCTTAAGTTTCCCTCTCTCCTTTGGTCCCATCTGTCCTGCTATGACCTGACTCCAGCTCTGGGACATATCATAGTCACATCATGAGCCCGATCTCTGTTGCTCTGGCTCACCACCTATGACCATATGACCAGCACCACTTTTCCTTCTCCTGTCCCTTTGAGAAGTACACACAGTGCTACCATTTGCCATCAATTTTTTAGTTTCTCTTTTCTAGTTCAGACTCACCCTATGAGCTATCATGGGCCTTTTGTGTATGTCCAGATTTCCACAGGTTCCTCCAGCACAATCTGCCTTAGCTTGAATGCCTACACCTCTGTAAGTCTGCTCTGCTCTCCCAACCAGCCTCTAATATCAGTAATGCAGGCACTTTCCCTTGACAGCCCCCACATGCTTCATCCCCACAGCCAAGCAGGCACCAAGACCTCTTGTTGTTGTTGTTGTTGTTATGTGCCATCAAGTCAGACCTGACTCATAGCAACCCCTCCTTGGGTTTCTGAGGCAGTATCACTATGGAAGCAGATTGCCCAACCTTCCTTCCGAGGAGTGGCTGGTGGGTTTGAACTGCTAGCCTTCTGGTTAGCAGTCAAGTGCCTTAGTCAACTGCTACCAGAGCTCCACCTGGGATCTCCATATTGCATCCCTTTCTAGTCTCTCCACTGCCACTGTCCTGGCCCAGACACTGTCAGTGCACACCTAAGAAGCAACACAGGTCCTATCTCTTTCAATTTGAGGACAAGCACTTCCTAAATCAGATCCTGTCACTTCCCTTCTCAAAAGTCTGAGATGGCTTCCCTCTGCTCAGAAGGTAAAATCCAAGTTCCTTGGTACAACTTTTAAAGCTGTTTGCTTGTTCATGTATTCACTTGAAAAATGTTTATCCAATCAAATGTTTATATGTCTGAGATGTCATTCTAGCTTCTGGTGATATAGCAGTAAGCACAAATCCTTGCCCTCATAGAATTTCATTCCTAGTTGGTGGAGACAGACAATAAAGAGATGACATATACATACTATGTACTTTACTGAAATGCTAACTAGAGAAATAGAGCAGCAAATTGCAATAAGAATCAGTGGAATAGCTCAATTGTGAGAGTGTGGTTAGGGGAGGCCTCAGTGAGAAGGGGACATTTGAATAGAGACCCAAAGAACATGGAGGGCATCATGTAGATATCTGAGAAGGTGAGGAAACAGCAAGTGCAAAGGTCCTGAGTGGGGAGTGAGCCTGGTGTATTTGAAGACCAGCAAGGGAGCCTCTTCCCTCTCAGTCTTGCCCCAGACTTCTTTAGTCCCCTCTACCACCCCTACTCAAACAATATCATTGATATCACACACAAGTAAAATTTTGCTGCAGATAATTTAAAGATGGTTGCAGCAGTACGGTGACAAGAAACTGCCAGAAATTCAAGCCCAATTCAGAGGAGGACATGGAACAAAGAAAGGATATCACTGCTGATGTCAGATGGATCTTGGCTGAAAGCAGAGACTACCAGAAAGATGTTTACTTAGCTTTTATTGACTACACAAAGGCATTCAGTTGTGTGAATCATACCGTACCGTTCCTGCTGCTAGATCACTCTGCCCTGCTACTTTTCAGATAACTGACTTCGTCAGGTCACAACTGAAATACGTCCCAAATCTGTGTTAGTCTTCTTCACTATCTTCTCATGTAGGCTCCTGCACATGGCATACTTGGCACCATCCTGAGGTATAATTGCTCTCTTTTGTGTGAGTTTTCCTTGAAGGGCCATATCCCCTTCCTGACGGGGAGCCCAAGAGGACAACACCTTGTTTGACATGTTTGCTTTTCAGCCTTACACCTCCTGCATGTTTGGTGCTCAGCCAATGAACTGGATGAATATGTGGAACTATACAAATGAGGAGAGAATAAAGAATAAATCTGCCCATACTCCTTTAAATAGAACAGAAATAATAGAATGTTGTTAATTGTTTTTATTTGGGGGATGTTGGTTTTCATTTTAGTTTATCTTTTAATAACTCATATTGCATAATCAGCTGTTAATTACAGCTTCCATCTCTGGTTTGTGCCTCCGCAACTCCGACTCAGAGGATGGGAACCGTTTCATATTTAATCAGTATTTGAGCTGAAATGTTCTCTGAGGAGCGGGGTCATGTTGGGGTGTAGAGTTTAATTCTCAGTGATGCTAATTAGAACAGGAAAACAACTTGAGCTTAGAGCAGGGCTGCCATGGGGCTCCCAGTGCTCAGCATGAGAGGTCACATCCCACTGTGTCATCGCTGCACAAGAAATGAACACTGACTTCCTGCATCTCCCATTCCTACCTGAAGAAGAACAGAACCAACTGCCCCTCCCATACCTGGGCTGCCTCTGCCAAGCCTGCCTGGAAGGTAGGACAGCTACCTTCAGAGGAAGGCTCATCACCCCACCTGCAAGCCCTCTTCAGGAGCGTCCTGGAAGGATCCAGGTGGTAGGGCAGCAGGAGGATTTATAATTATAAGTAAGGGCCTTTCTAGATATCAGCCCCTTTTCCCTCCAGATCTTTCCTTGATCAACCACTACCTGTCCCTCTCTGCTCTCCCCTGCCTTCCTGAGTCAGCTCCTGCCAGTCCCCTCCTACTTAGAGAAAGAGATAAAGAGAAATAAGAGAGGAAGGAGGAGGAGAAAAGGGGAGAGGGGGAGGAGCAGAAGGAGAGAAGGAAAAGAAGACGGGAAAGGAAAGAAAAGGAGTAGAAGGAGGGAGTGGGGAGAGAGGTCCTTGCCCTGCTGGATCACCAGCACATACACATTTTAGCCTTTCTTTCACAAAATGTATACTGTTCTACACCTGTGTGAACTGTACAACAGGCGGCAAAGTCTACTTTTCCTTACTCTGTATCTTTAGCACCAGGCACAGTGTCCAGCATATAGTAGGTGTTTTTAAATGAATGCATGGACAAAGAGAGCAAAACAATGACAGGCAACAAGGAGGGGACATTTCAGGGTCATAGGTCAACAGCACATTAAGTGGTGAATTAAACCCACCAGGCTGAGACATTTCTCAAAGTGACTTCGGCAGGAGAGCCTTCACCACACTTGGTGAAATCAAAGACTTTAGTCAATGGCTAAGCATGTTGTGAATAGAGAAGACTGAAGAAGAGTTGATGGTTTTGAATTGTGGTGTTGGCAAAGAAAACTTAAAATATCATGGACTGCCAGAAGGATGGATAAATCTGTCTTGGAAGAAGTGCCACTGGGATGTTCCTAGAAGTGAGAATGACCAGACTTCATCTCACCTAGTTTGGTCTTGTTTTCAGAAGAGATCAGTCCCTGGAGAAGATTATCAAGCTTGGTAAAGTAGAGGGTCAATGAAAAAGCGGAAAACCTTCAACAAGATGGATTGACAGTGGCTGCAAAGATGGGCTCAAACGTGACAAGGATTGTGAGGATGGTGCAGGACCAGACAGTGTTTCGTTCTGTTGTACACAGAGTTGCTATGAGTTGGAGCCTACTCAACAGCACCTAAAACAACAATACGTTTCATAAGTATGTTCCACATGATTGAAAGCAAATAACAGGATTTGGAACATGAGACATGTCATAAGAGAGCTGAGAAGTGTCACAGAGAATCTCATCTTTCTAGTTTTGATTTGCCACTCCAATCAAGGTTTCTCAGAAATGAGCATAATAATACTGAGTGTTTATTGAACGCCCACTGTGTACCCAGTGCTGCACCCAGAACCAGACACACATTAACCCATTTACCGAAATGACAGTATATATTATTGCATCATGCCCATTTTACAGAACGGGAGGCTGGGGCACAGAGAGTTTTGGTCACTTGCCCAAAGCCTCTCAGTTGATGCATGTGGTTGAAACTGAGGCTCTGGAATGACTCTAGTCTGGTTTAAATATCAACCTGATGACTCTGAGTGTCTTTCTAAATGCCATGTTCCTCATCTGGATATGGGGTAATTGGAGCATGTCCTGGAGGGAGTCTTGTGAGGACTGATGGTGATGGTGTTCAGTAAAGACTTAGCATCATTCGTGGCAAAGAGTAAGGTGCTCAACAAATGTGTTGGGGGGCATCTTTGTTCAGTAATAGACCTCATGGTGGTCCATGAAGCTGATGGGGCCTTCCTGGAACTAGGCAGGAGCCATAATATTAGAACTTGATGAACTCCTACCTCATTGAGTTCAAGGTCCCACTACAGAATAGAAGGTGGTGCCCAGCATCAGAAAGGCAAGAGCTCATTACAGAGCAGAAGTGGGAGCTTCACCCTCCCGTTTGCAGACAAAGGATCCTCCCCCACCCCACAAATGGGGGTTCAAATGCTTCCTTTTATTAATAACTTTCAAGCATTGTTCAAAGGAAGAGCTGGAACCATGGCCCTTCTTATGGGTTGAACTGTGTCCCCCAAAATATGTGTTGGAATGAATCTTAACCCCTTTACCTGTAGAGGAAAATCCATTTGGAAGTAGGGTTTTCTTTTGTTATTTTAATGAAACTACAAAAGTGCAGGATGTATCCTAACCCTAATAATTTCTGAGTTGTAAAAAGAGCAGATGAGATATAGAAGGGAGCACAAATGAGGATGGGGGAGATAGATTTCAAATGAAGCTGGATCACCAAAGAACTGTGGAACACCATGTTCCGGAAGCTGGAATACACAAGGCTCTTTTTCCAGAGTCAGATACAAAAGAGAGCCTTTTTCTAGAGCTGCTGCCCTGAATTCAGACTTTCACTTGCTGAAACTGTGAGAAAATAAATTTCTGTTCTGTAAAGCCCCCATGTGTTGTATTTCTGTTACAGTAGCACTAGGAAACCAAGATAATTCCAAGTTGCTCACAGGGACTTGGATTGTGGTTCTGATTTGCTTGTCCTTCCAAAGACTCCTTCTCTGAAAGGTGTGAGCTGAAGCCTGGGGCATGACCAGCAGCCTTTCTGCAATAGAACCAGGGCCAAGTGAAAGACAGGAGGGGCTTTATGGACAGAGGAAGCAACTTGTGCAAAGTTCGGGAAAAGGGGTGAGTAAAGTGTATTTGTTTGTGGAAAAGCATGTGGGTCAGTGTGTTCAGGCAGGTGTGTGGGGGCAGGGTGACCACTGAAAAAGAAGATGGGGAGCAGGCTAAACTCTGAGAGGGTCTCAGAGGCCCCATGGAGAAGTTTGCCCCTGACCCTCATTGCACTCGGGAACCTTGAGGGACAGGAAGACTTGGTGAAACTGGTAAGACATGCACTTGAGAAAGAGTATGACGGTACTTCTGGGTGGAGGAAGATCTGGATGGGTAGAGTGGGTGCCAGGATGAGTTTGGAGGCATGACCTGTTGCATTAATCAGGACTAGGCATGATGTTTCCCTGGACAAAGGAGGGAACATCTGGGATGAAGAGAAGGGCTCTGTTGGGATGCTGATGAAGAGATGATTTGGTTATCATTAGATGTGGGTGTGAGATGAAGTGACAGGGGATGTGATGTCCAGATTTCCAGCTGGGTGAATGTGAGGCCCCTTGGAGGCCTTAGCTATACCACAATTAATCTCTCAGAATGACCCCATTTGGGGGCTAGGGAACTAAGATATGTTCTAGATGATTCTCATTACTCTCAGGGTGGGTCTCCTAAGGTCCAAGTAGGCCCCCCAAAGGAATTAAGAGATGAGAAATGGCTACAGCCACCTGGACACTGCTCAAAGGCCTGGAGCTCCCTCTTTGCTTTCACTCAAACACCACAAATGAAAACTTTCCTTTGGAAAGGAAAATTTGGTTTGAAGTAAACAGATTAGCAATGGTTATATGCTAGCACTATATTAATTACATGTATTAAATACAATACTTTTAAACCTAGGCATTTAATTTAGATTTATAAAGATACTTCAGATTTATAAGAATAGTTATTATGCATTAAGTACAGAAAATGTCAACTGGTTTTCTTAGGCAATATTTATTGAAGGATAAAAAGAAAAATATGTAAAATTTAATTGTCCTTGAGTTTAGCTTGAGAGCTGACAGGAAAGCATAGGAGGGGGGTGGATACATCTCATCTTACAAGGCATTCTCATCCCTGGTGGATCGTAATTTTGTCATCCCCTTGCTATTCATTTAAATAAAAACCAGACATCACACTATGAATGAGATACACACCTAACAGCAATGGAAGATGCTGTCTGGGGCTGTGTTTATACCAGCTTGAGAGTGAAAGGACATATGCGGACAGGAAGGTGTGGTGGAATGAGCATTGGATTGAGAATCTGAAGCCCTGGATTCTAGTGCTAATTCCAACAGTGACTTGCCTCATGAGAAAATCAGCTCGCTTCCTTGAGTAGATCTCAGAGCTGGGAAGGGTTGAGGCTAGGTTGTCCAGATGTCTGTTCCAGCTCTGAGGCTTGATGGATCTGGAAATGTTGTCCCACCTCTGGATGAGGCAGGTCACTCAGTTCTCACCAGCGGTTGGATGCCATGGCAATGACTTCGCCAGTGTCTCTCTCCCACACACTCAATCTTGCAATACTGCACTCACCACTTTTGCAACTCTGAAGGGGCCACATTGCCTGGCCAGGGTGACCTTGGGAGGCCTGCATTGGGCAAGCCTCCTCCCATGTGAGATCAGATCCAAGGCACAGGACAGCATGGATTAAAGGGGAATGAGAGCAGCACAGGCCAGGCTGGCTTTGTCATGGGGATGTTCATAGTCCAATCAGTGGAACAAGATGCCCAGCTCCTAGGACGGATTTGGGAGAACCTCAGCCATGTGCAGGAGATGATATAGGATGCTGGGAACTGCTGGTAGAAGAGCTTTGATGGCCAGCCCCTCCAACTCCCTTCTTTTCCTGAGAGGACTCTCACATGGTCTGACAGCCTGGTAGTGACAGATGGAGAGAACTGGGGTCTTTGTCAGCTTTGCTACTCACTTGAAGGCACCTAGGGGTGTAAGTTTTGCTTCTGCCAGCAACAGCCTTCCCTAGGATCTCTCCTGGGGCTTAGAAGAGTCACCCACACTAATGCTTGGTCCTTCCTTCCTTGGATTCCAACAACTGGCTCTCCTGCTGCAGTCATTTTTCAGGATTCATGGACATGAGCAACTCCAGCAGGATAGAGCAACAGGGAGGGCTGGGTCACTAAGATGGTATATCTGCCTCCCAGTACTATATCCATAATGATAATAAATGAACTAATGAAGAACAAAAACAAAACAAAACAAATAAACAAAAAAACAACAACGATTTTTGATTGCTCACTAAGAACCAAACTTTGATAGCTCTTCAAGGAGGGTATTGTGATTCCCACCTGACTGATGAGGAAGTCTCAGAGAGGTAATGCTGTGCTCAAAGTCCTACAGCTAGAAGGAGGCAGACCTGGGATAGTCCAGATCTGCCTCACCCCAAACTCTTTCACCTGTCTCAAGCTGCCCTTCTAACTGGTCTCTTGGCTACATGTCTTTCCCCCTTTTAACTCTTTCTCCATTCTGAAGCCAGACCTTCCCTAAATACTAACTGGACCCCCTATTCCAGAGCCTACATTGTCTCCCTGATACCCCCAGAATAAAGGCTTACCTCCCGTCTGTGGGTGCTGAAAATTATTCCCACTTTGTTTCTGACCTTTTCAATCTCCTTTCCTCTCTTCTTCCTTCACCACTCCATTAAACAAAAATGGAGTCCCTAAAGGCACGTTGAGATTTCATAACTTTAGGCCTTTGTACAAACTGTTTTCTTGCCTGGAAGCTGTTCTTGTCTAAAGTGGTAACTACCTCCTCTGTGCTTGCAAAAGGGCTCAGTTCATACCTTTCCGAGGTTTCACCTCACATCCCTGCTTTACTCTCTGTGTCATCCTCTGGATCAGGGGTTGACAAATGTTGCTGTAAAGGATCAGATAGTAGATATTTTAGACTTTGGACCACATTGCCTCTGTTGCTGTTTCTCAACTCTGCCAGTGTGTCTGTGTTCCAGAGAAACTATTTATGGGCAATGGAATTTGAATTTAATACAACTTCCACATGTCACAAAATACTCTTGTTTTTAAATTTGTCTTCTTTACAAATTTAAATATTAGTCTTAACTTGCAGACCATACAAAAACAGATGACCACCTGAATTTGTCTTGTGGGGTGTAGTTTGCCAACTCTTTCTCTAAACTGTAAGCTCTTTAAGGGCAGAAACTGTTTTGTGTATCTTTATCTATGGAGACTCAATAAGTACTTGTTGAGTGGATGAGTGAATGAACTTAATATCTATAGGTGCTGGGAACATAGCTACTGCTTCTGGAGAAGTCACCAGAAACAGAAAGGCTAGATAAGCAATGACTTCTCTTCTCCTCCTGCCTCCCACTATCTCATTAATGTCCCATTTGAAGAATCTATCAGGAAAAATGATAGCTATGGGAATTGTAAAATTTAGTTTTCAAGCATCTAGCCATTCAAAATGAAATAGAGGAAGGGAGAGTGGGAATAAAACTTATAACAAATAGGAAAATGACCATCACAGTCTACCACTTGACTGCTCAGCATCCCTTGCCACCCTTCTACCTACGTACATGAGTAATGATGGGATGTTTCATATGATATCAGAATGATCATGTGCCTCAGACTAGATTATGGCAGGTCAAGAGAGTTGAGAAAGTCCTGAGACAAGGTAAAGTGTATTGCTAACCCTTCTAGGTTAAAATTAACTACTTCTTATGGTCATTGCAAATTAACACAGAGAAGAAAGCATTTACAAGCTCAACAACTGTAAAAGGGGACAGGTTTATTTTCAACTGTGCTAGGTGCAGTGTTGATTTAAACAGCAGCTGCAATTGGGTTTACTATGTGATTCATCTTATGATAATCTGTAGCTATTTTCTTACATGGATCTGCCTTTTGCACAAGACAGACAGGCATGCTAAATAGGGTTGTGATAGGACTGACCGACCTCTGAGTCTTCATTATGATAGGATCTTCAAAACAATGGATGCTAGTTCCCTCAAGCAGATAGAAGACTGCTTCTGAGGGCAAAGGAAGCTTGGAGAGATGCAGAGGAGCAATATATCAGATTTGCCTGAGTTCCCATGACAATGATCAAAGTTCTTCTCCTTCCTTATCAATACTTTAATTTCCACATTGAGAACTGACAAAACTATAATTCAAGTTATATCACAATTCTGGAATGCATGTGAATGGATTCTGGGTCTGATTTTCAGCTGCACTTGTTCTATGGCTACAAAAGAGAAGAAATTCCTATAGTGTCTTCATAGAAGATCCTCAGTTCAGTGACCAGAATTTGAGCTAATACTGTAAACTCTCCAGTATAGGCATAAGTAACCAGTACACTAAATGTTTCTGGTAAATAGTTATCAATATTACCATGTGGTCAAATTAGCAGCCACTTGGTCTATTGGAATTTTGCCTTCTATTGGCATTTCATCTCAATTCATAGTCATAGGTGATAACTTAAGTAATTTTGGCTCCCACTGTATCTCAAGTAGTATCAAAATTCCATTTTTCATTGGCAATGTGGTCATCGTTTCAGTCAAGCAATTCCAAAGTCCCATTCTTAATAGTATGTTTCCTAGGATCATTCCAGGTGTCAATTGCTGTAATAGTCATGGTTCATGTAGAGAAATCACAATAGGAATTTTGAAATTAGGAGATTTAATCCAGAGAACTATCTGTAAATGTTTTGAAAGAATTGAAGGAGGAATAGGAGAAGATGAAATCAGAGATCAGTAACTTCAGGAAGCTGCTGCCACCCTTAGGGTTGAATGTATGAGCAGAAGGAGGTGGTGGTAACAGAGCTCAGCATTGCACCTGCTGCTGATTCTGGTGGAATCTGTGCTGTAGCTGTTGCAACCTCTGGGCTCACTGCTCCCAGAATCACTGAAGTCCACCACAAAAACACTTTCCCACTGTTGCTGCTCCCAGAACTATCAAAGAAGCAGAGCCTTATTTATTTCAAAAATGCCAAGAGAAAGATAGAAATATCAACCAATGACACCTCTCAATTTTCTTGTAGAGCCTCCCACTGGCCAAAACCAAAAGCAAGTCAGATGGCAAGGGGTTTTGGGGAGGATAGGTTGTAAAGGTCCAGAAGGACATAGGACAGCAGGTATGGAGTGAATATAAACTTGCAAATAAATAGATGATATGCACAGTGGTTCAGATCTTGGGCTTTTGTAAGAAAAATAAGTGTGTTTGATGTCCAACACTGTTACTTAGTAGCCATGTGATCTAGAGCAAGCACTTAACCTCTCTGAGTATCTGTTTCCAAAGGCATTTGACTGCTAACCAGAAGACTGGAAGTTCAAACCCACCAGCCACTCCTCGGAAGGAAAGTTGGGCAATCTACTTCCATAGTGATACCTCCTCGGAAAACCAAGGAGAGGCCACTAGGAGTAGGATCCAACTTGATGGCAGTGCACGCATGTGCAACATATATCCCATGTTGTTGTTGTTGTTAAGTGCCGTCGAGTCGTTTCCAACTCATAGCGACCCCATGCACAGCAGAACGAAACACTGCCCGATCCCGCGCCAGCCCCACAATCCCTGCTATACTTGAGCCCATC
>NW_006921618.1:18558159-18566220 GCF_000298275.1 Orycteropus afer afer
TGCCATATAATATGCCTTGCAAAATAGAAGTTTCTGTTATTACATTCACCATCACACCATATTTTGCTCTATGACCTTGAACAAGTGCCTCAGGTTCTCTGGGCTGTTTTCTCATCTCCTAAATGAACGAGGTTGGACTAGAGGCTCTCCAAGGTCCTTACAGCTTTGATGAGCTGTGGACTGTGAATCATCCCTTAAAATGAAGTGGACAGGTTGGTGCTAGAAGGAGGAGTAGATGAAGAATCTGATTGCTGGCAAGGAGCCCAGGGGAAGAGGCAAGTGGTTGGGAGTGATAGTCTGATTGTGTCTGAGTGTTCTGAGCTGTACACTTTGCTGGAGAGCATGTTCAAGTGACAAACAGATCATACTTCAGTGCTTTTAATGTTTCTTATAACTCTTGGCTAATGTTGCCCCTGGCAATAGCAGCTGTGGTCTCTATTCTCTTTGATATGCTCACTCTTGATACTGCTCAAACAAGAAACTGCCTGAGGCAACGTGTTCTGCACACTGTGGAAAGGAAAGAAAGCAGCCTCATATTAAATCCATCATGAAGATTAGTTTCAAAATTCTCAAACTTCCCAGGGGCCTGAGCACATGAGCCCTGAGAATCTTCCTGTTTGGATTGGAATCATAAGTGAGACTTTTTGGGAATCAAGTTTAGTGGTTGGTTAAGTGGCTAGGAGATTAATGGTTAGGAATATGGGGCTTTTGAGTCAAGCAGAAATGAGATCATTTATTATCTTCTCTGAAGCCAGTTTCTATATTAAATTGAAACAATAGTATCTACAGTATGTGTTTACTCAATATCCCTCCCCTTCCCTCATTTTGGTAACTGGACCTCCCCTTCTATCTTTAAGGAACTACTCATCCCCCATTACAGACCACACATTTGTGGCAGGATTACTAGTCACAGTCCCTACCATGTCTCAGCTGATGTGACCAAAAGACCCAGCTGAAACAATTACAGTGCCTTCTCCCTAAAGACATGGTAGATCCAAGAAGTGAGCGTGTCACTGTCAATTTCCTTTCCTGGGTTAATACTGTGGATATTGGGAAAGATCAGCTCTCCCCTCTAAAGTCACTAAATGGGATAGAGCAAATTTGGAGCTGTCCATGGTCCCCATCCTCACTTCTCCTGCTTCCTTCTTTGCAAAGGGAAAGAGGCCCACACACAGAGAAACCCAGTAAGTAGAGGGAGATAGAAAAAGAGAGAGATCCAATGATGGAATTGGAGTCCTTGAATTCACCTCTGCCTAAACCTTTTTGTCTTCATTTTCCCCAGTTCTATGAGCCACTAAATTTCATATTTGGTTAAACCAGTTTGACTTGAGTCTTTGTAATTTTCAGCCTAAAGATTTACAACTAACGTACCTACTTATCTTGTATGTTTTCCATATTAAATGAGTTAAGTCTTAGAACAGCTCATAGTACATGTTAAGTAAACATTTTCTTTTACTATGGCTATTTTTATAGTCATTTGTGTTTCTGTCTCACCCATCATTGGCTATTAGCTCCTGTGATACATAAATTGAGTTCTACTCACAGCAGGTTCTCAACATCTGTTTGCTGATCTTATAAAGGACTGAAATACATAGGAAGAAAACTAAGGGCATTCTTGGAGAGATGACTTGTGAGAGCAGTATGGTCATGGACAACCAGAGACAGAGTTACAGGCATTTGGGACTGTTGTTCCTTTGCATTCCCTTATCCACACAACTGACAGATTCCTTCATCCAGACCAAGCCCCAGCTTAGTTTGGAGATGTTAATGATCAGTTGTTACAGTTGAAGGGGAGATCATAATTGTATTTGTCACTTCCCACCTTTGGCTGTTGTGGCTTGGCCTTGTCTTCCCTGAGTGTCTTGTAGCTCATGCCAATGCATCATCTTCAAAGCTCTCATACAAGCCCCATTGCAGGATATAGGCAGGTCTCCCCTTTAAATTATGAGATGGTCTCTGGACTTGATGGATGCAGTCAGTTCAGGGCTCAGATGGAGTCACTCACCTCCTCCTCCTGTTTCTTATGGAAGAAGCTTAGAGCTAGTTAGTGGGTTAAGCAGTTCAGAATCAACCAACTCATGATATAAAAGGGGACACAGAGGACCCCAAAGGCCACATAGAGATGTAAAGGCTGTACCATCAGACTTAATAACTTTTCCAGTATACTGCCCCAAGTTAGAATTTATCAACCTCTCATTCATTCATTTTATCATTCATTCATTTGTTGTTGTTGTTTCATAATAATTGAGATTCTACTGAGAGCTAACCCTAAGTCCTGGTAAATGGAAGGGAGAAGACAGAGAGGTCCCCACCCTCCTGGGGCTTCAAGGCAGTCCTTTGGGCCCCATTACCATCTGTGCCTCTCTTAGATTACTTATCACTGTCTGATTTGGGCTGTGTTGAGGAAAGGCAGGTTTATTTCCTCACTTTTCTGGAATCTCATCACAGCTTCACTGTGTCATCCATTTCCATGTCCCCTGGGCCCAACTCTGCTGTTGATAACAGAAGGTAAATCAGGAACCCAAAGGGAGCAGGTTTTAGAGAGGGAGCAAGGAGTTTGTATGAAGAAGTCTGAGGTGCCAGTTTTCACTTAAACTTACCCCCTTAAGAATCATTAAATTAAATGGCATTCCAACCATGGCACTAATCACCCTGATCCCAGGTGCCTGTGGAGGTATCTGTCTGCCCCCACTTGGCTGAGAGAGTGTCATGCAAGAGTAGGATCCAAAATGTCCAGCATTTATTTCTAGGTCAGGGCCTGGCACATGATAGGTGCTCAGGCAATGTCAGAGGAAAAGAACCTGAAAGAGTGAGTGGATGAGTGCTCACCAGGTACTCCTTCTTCTTGCACATTTTGGGCCAGGGCTATTGATGGAAGATGAGGGATTTGGATGTGGTGATGTAATAAAGCAACCCTTTATTTGGCACTTAGAATGTGTGGATTGTTATATGTCAGCCTCTAGTCAAGCCTGTGAGCTAGGTACTACTCTCACCTCTCAGAGATAAGGACACTGAGGCTCAGAGAGTTTAAGCAACTTTCTCAAGGTCACAGACCTTTCAAGTGTCACAGAAACAGCAGCAGCCAGAGTGATACTTGGAAAAATGCATTATGACACATCATCAACCCACTTAAAACATTCCAATGACCTCCTATGGCTCTGTGAATACAAGCTGAACTCCGTGCCATGACCTCCAAGGTCCTGCCTTGCCTTAGCCTCTGCCCCTCTGGTCCCTCCTGCCCACTCCTTTGCTCACACTGCCCTCATTTCTTTTTCTCAGCACTCTGCGCTCTTTGTGACCTCAGGACATTTACACTTGCTGTTGTGTATTCCTGAAACACTCTTCCCAGCTCCTTCTGATCATTCAGGTTACATATGTCCCTTTCTCTGATAGGCTTTCCCTAACCACCCTAAATAGGCTTCCACATCACTCTTTGCACCACCAGCCAGTATATTTCCCTCATTGTATGCTTCATTGCTTACTCACTGGTAGTTTGTTCATTGTCTGTCTTCTACCAGACCAAGAAGGCATGATTTTTGTAGGTCCTTCACCTCCATGTCCCCTTTGCTGAGCATAGTGCCTGATACATCTCAGATACTTGTACCAGCACCTATTGCTATGCAACAAACCACTCCAAAACTCACTGCTTAAAACAATAATTTATCCTTACTCACGTATTCTAGTTTGGCTGGAGGTTAGCTATTATAAACTGGACTAGGCTGGAGGTTCTTCTTCAAACTGCAGGTTTGGCTGGGTTTTTGTCCTTGTTATGCATTGGGTTCAGGCCTGCCATACATGTTGGTCATCACCCTGGAATAAGTGAGCTAGCGAGGGCGTGTCTTTCTCATGTTGATAGCAAGAATTTAAGAGGGTATGTAGAAACACATGGTGTGTCCTAGGGCTTAGGCTCAGCCCTGACACAATGTCATTTTCTGAAGCAGGTCACATGGTCTTTCCCTTACAGTAAAAAGGCAAGAAAAGTCATTCTATTTGTAGTTGGGGAAACCATAAAAAACACATGGGAAAGGACATGTAATCCATAGAGTCAGGGAAGGTGAAGAACTGGGGTCAAAAATTTAATTTACCACAGCCCTTCAATAAATATTTATTGAATAAATGAAAGCAGACTCAAACCCAGATGTGTCTTAAACCCAGACAGACACATCTGTCCAGTGAGGAGGTGGGACTAGGTGCTTTCTAGAGCCCATATTACATTCTCCACCATAAGCCTCAAAGCCCCTAAGTGATGAGAAGGTTGACAGTGTGCAATGATACCCATGTCACTGGCCTAAGCATCTGCATTCTGACCCTGGTGACATCTTGGGTATAATCTGCACTGACTTTGTTCTAATGAGTCTAAGCTTCAATCCTACAGGTCTTTTGATCACAAATACAGCTGCTGTACATTATTCCCATATTATTCCCTAATCTTCACAGTACCTTAGAAGCAGTGATACAAAGCTCATTTGATAGATGAAAAAATTGATGCTCAGAGAACTGAGAGTAGCAGTTCAATGTCAAGAGGTAGAAAAAAAAAAATCAGTCTCTGGTCTAGAACCCACATCATCTGGCCCCAAAGCCTGCATTCATGTCACCTCTGCAGTCACAGCCCACCAAAGCCTGGGCTATATTTGCTACTTAAAACCCTTCATCATGAGCTATGCCTTCCTCTACCATTGGCTAGCCAGCACCTCCCTAGTCCCACCATCACCAGCCACTGCAGTCCTGGGGCAGCACACAGCAGGCCTGCAGTAAGCACTGTTGGAAGCATCCATGTCTATTGAAGCCACACATAAAGGGGCAGGGACACTGAGTCAGCAGGAGTCCAGGAGCTAAGAAAGCCTCTTCAAGACAAAAGAAACATGTTTAAACTCACCTCCCACTCTCTCCCTAGGGAGGAAAGAGAGACTGATTGCCCAGAGATGTCAGTGTCTGTTCATTTCAAAGTAAACAATGGGGCTTTCTGAGGCTGCATTCATTCTCTCAATGCATTCTCTGTATATATAGAGAGGGGGCAGAGTCCCCTCTGTGGGCCTCCAGCCCTGATGGTCCCCTAGAAGTTGGACAGACCCCTGATGCTCTAGCTATTTCTCTGCAGAATCCTCTACTCCCAACCATGTCGTCCCCTCTACCACCTGTTCTTGTATCCTGTATTACTCCCTCCTCCCATCTCAGTCCTTTGAAGATATGAACTCCCTTTTGCTCCTCTCATCTTGGCCTCTCTCCTCACCTCCTCCTCTTTCACATCTATCTCGATAAAAATCAGGCTGCTGTGCTGAGATAAGGATTTTTTTTTTTTTTCCTGAGAACTGAACAGGAAGAGACTCTGCCTTTCATTCAACTAATTTCTTTCAGGATGCTTTGCAAAATGATGGATAGAAGGATACTGGGAGGGTCTGGGTTCTAGACCAGCTCAGCTTCTCACACTTCATTTTACAGATGAAGAAACTGAGAAAAGAAATCATGATAAATAACCACTAATATCAGGGCTTGTCTACTTAGCACCCAACAAACTTGCTACCCATAAAAACCAAACAAATCTCCTGCCTTCCAGCTGATGCCAAATCATGGTGACCCCATATGTTACAGAGTAGAACTGAGATCCACAGGGTTTTTTGGGGTTTTTTTTTGGCTATAATCTTTATAGAGGCAGATTGCCAGGTCATCCTTCTGTGGCACTGCTGAGTGGTTCAAACTACCAACTTTAAGTTACTAGTCAAATGCAGACTGTTTCTGTCATCCAGGGACTATTCTCCATCCATTAAAAAGCAAACAAACAAAAAACATTGCCATCAAGCCAATTCTGACTCATAGAGACCCCATCAGGTTTCCAAGTTGATAAATCTTCACAGAAGTAGATTGCTCAATCTTCCTTCCACAGAGTGGCTGGTGGGTTTGAACTGCCAATGCACTGGTATGGGATCCTACCTGTGAGAGGCTGGTAGACCAGGTCCCATTGTCATTCCAATTTCTGAAGGCCCAAGAAGGAAAATTAACTAGCCCAGAGTTAAGTGAAGAACACTGTGCCATCAAGATTGGAGGAAGGGGAGACTTCTAGCAAGATAACAAAATAGGCAGATAAGCTCACAGACCCTCTGCAACAGAGAAGAGAGAAAACACTTGTAACAGATACAGAAGACAATCTTGGAACCCTGAACTTTAAAGGGAAGGATAAGGAAATGGATTAAATACCAACTTGAAGAAGAACCTGAATGAAAAGAGTGAATAAGGAGACAAATATAGCTGCAGACTGCTGGTTGTTCTGAGGGAGCAGCCATTTTTAATATTTGTAAGTGGTATTCCGATCCAGTAGCAACCTAAGAATCAGCTCTGCTCACCAAGGACTGCATGGACAAGGACTGCACTGGTGGCTGACAACCAGAAAGGAAAACAGTGAAGGAGACAAACAGAGCTATGTACTACTGGCTGTCTGGAAGCACAGCCATCTTGAGTATTTGCAAGCAACAATATTTACAAGTGGACATTTTGAATATATGCAAATGGAATTCTGACCTGGGCAGCAACCTAGGAATATGCTCTGCTTGCTGAAGAAAAAAGTGAGGGCAACTGCATTAGAGGCTGATGACTAGATAGGTGTGATATTCTCCTTGTTATTCTTATAGCCCACACCCTCTTGGTGAACAGAGGTGTGGCCATCCCCTGCCTTCACTCACCTTCTTGACCAGCATGAATTCCATCTTGGTCTGTGCCCTGAAAGAGCCTGGGTGCCATGCCCTGCCCCCACAGTTTTGTATTTTTGTTTTTAAATTGTTCCTCTTTTTCCCCTTCCTCCTATCTTCCTTTTTTATTTATGTATTCATTTACTTATTTTCCAAACAGGATAGACTTCAAAAGAAAATCACTGAGACATATCTTAATCAAACTCACCGAAACCAAAGACAATGAAAGAATCTTGAAAGCAGTGTGAGGAAAACACAAAGCTACCTACAAAGGGCAACCAATAAACCAATAAGACTAAACTCTGATTTTTTGGCAGAAACCATGCAGGCAATAACACAGCAGGATATATATATATATATATATATATATATATTCCTGAAAGAAAAAATGCCAACCAAGAATTATATACCCAGCATATACCCAGCAATATTGTCTATCAAATATAGAGGGTGAAATTAGAAGATTCCTGGATAAACAGATATTAAGGGAATTAGACAAAACCAGACCAATTTTACAAAAGATACAAAAGGGAGTCCTTCTAACAGAGAACCAACAACAGCAGACAACTGAATACACATGCAGACATAAACCAGAAACCAACCAAGTTATAGAAATATCCAAAATAAAACAAGCTTACAAGACTGTAAACAGGGAACCAGAGACATCAATTGTTAAATGAGGACAACTACAAACCAAAAATAGGAAATAAATAGGTACAGAACTTCTAAATGGTGAGGAAGTCAAGAAAATTGAAAGATTGGGAAGAAAATTATAAATCATGGGGTAATCTCAAAGAAAAATGTTAAATCTTCACATCAAAATGAAAAAGAAGAAAGGTAAAAATATTTAACAAATACTAAAACAATAGCAAGGAGGAGCTCTGGTGGCATAGTCCCTAAAGCATTCAGGAAGTGATAACAAAATTCATAAACAAAATAAGCTCAGCACAGAAAATTATATGGAACAAAGAAATCAGCAACCATGAAATAACACATAACAAAATGACAGCAATAAATTCATACTTTTCTAAAATTACACTGAATATAAATGGATTAAATGTACCACTTAAGAGATAGAGAGTCACAAACTGGATAAGGAAACATGATCTATCAATATGCTGTCTACAACAGAATCACCTTAGACACAAAGACAAAAAAAGACCAAAAATCAAAAGGTTGGAAAATGTGTATCAAGCAAATGGCTATCAACGAAGAGCAAGAATGGCAATATTAATTCTGATAAAATAGACTTTAAGACAAAAACCACCATAAGAGACAAGGAAGAACATTATATAATGATTAAAGGATCAATTGAACAAGTGGACATAACCATAGTAAATATTTACACACCCAATGAAAGAGCCCCAATATACACAATTTG
>NW_006921618.1:18568795-18573192 GCF_000298275.1 Orycteropus afer afer
TGTGTGATATTAATGATATTGTTCGATAATTTCCACATTCTGTGGGATCACCTTTCTTTGGAATGGGTACAAATATGGATCTCTTCCAGTCAACTGGCCAAGTTGCTGTCTTACAAATCTCTTGGCATAACCGAGTGAGTGTCTCCAGCATGCCATTCATTTGTTGAAACATCTCAATAGGTATTCCATCAATTTCTGGAGCCTCCTTTTTTGCCAATTCCTTTAGTGCAGCTTTAACTTTTTCCTTCAATACTTTTGGTTCTTGATCATATGCCACCTTCTGAAGTGGATGAACATCATCAACCAGTTCTTTTTGGTACAGTGACTCTGTGTATTCCTTCCATCTTCTTTTGGTGTTTCCTGCATCATTCAATATATTGCCCATAGAATCTTTCAATATTGCAACTTGAGGATTAATTTTTTTCTTCAGTTCTTTCAGCTTGAGAAATGCTGAGTGTGTTCTTCCCTTTTGGTTTTCTAACTCCAGGTCTCTGAACATTTCATTGTAATAATTGACTTTGTCTTCTCGAGCTGCTCTTTGACATCTTCTGTTCAGCTCTTTTATCTTGTCATTTCTTCCATTTGCTTTAGCTACTCTCTGTTCAATGGCACAAGAGAGAAACACAAGAGAGAAAATCTCTCCCTCTTATTAGCAGCAATTATTTGAAAACAATATCCTGTCTGTCATCCACACGTTGTTCCTCAATAAGCCAATGCTCATGCATGCTTCAGCTAAAAACTCCTATTTGTTCTTCAAGGTCCACCCAAAAATTACTTCTTCTACAACATTGCAGCAGATGGTGTTGTTTCCTCAACCTGTAACCCCTTGGCCCACTCTGAGTTGCCCTGTAGCAGCAAGAAATTCCTGCCACACTGACAGCCTCATTTTTCTTCTCTGCCTGTGAACTTTCTCTGACATCATGGAAGCTTGACCATTCGTGAGCAGAAGCAACACTGAAATGTAAAGGAATAAACATATCTAGGGGCAACATTTACACTGTTGTTGTTGTTGTTATGTACCCTCAAGTCAGACCCTACTCATAGCGACCCCTCCTTGGGTTTCTGAGGCAGTATCACTACAGAAGTAGATTCCCCCATCTTTCCTCCGAGGAGTGGCTGGTGAGTTTGAACTGCCAGCCTTCTGGTTAACAGTCAGGTGCCTTAGGCACTACGCTACCAGAGCTCCCTAGGCAGGATAAAAGTCAGTGGATAACTGTCAGTGGATAGTCTTCCTGGAGGTTGACTCTGAGATGTGTTCCACATGGTTTCTTAGAGGTTCCCTAGGGGATAGAGTCCCATTTGGTGACAGATCAGTTACCAATACACGTGTTGATGGCTTTTTCTCCCTTCCCTGAATCACTGTTATCACTCCCTCACTTTAATTCCAAAATTGTTTCACAAATAAACTACCAGAACCTACATCCTTGTGTCACAGTCTGTTTTGGGGGACCCACTCTTAGATGGATGTCTTCCCCACCCACTCCTTTCTAAGAAGTTAAGTGTTTGATGTTCATTAGAGCACATCTTATGACAGTGTTTCTCTCTTGTGCAAAACTGAGCTCCTCAAGGGTAAGAGCAAGCTTTTCTCCTATGTATCCCTATCACCAAGCATATTACTCCAGCAGAGATGATTAACGAATGTTTGTAGAGAAAGTGAATGAATAACTTAATGAATTAATAGATAAAAGTGTATCCAGGGTATCTAAGCTGTATAGACAAATCCTGCAAGAAGACTTATGCTCAAGTGTCTGACCTTGTCAAAGCCAGTCTGCCACATCAGAATGTCTACAACTCCACACACACCTTCTTAAACTAAAAGTCTTTCACTTTGCCATTGTATACCCTCTTCCAAAACACATCATCTCCCTATAACCTAGTACACCCTCCATCTGAGGAGGAGAAAAAAAAAAAAAAAAAAAAAAAAAAACCTAAGAGATTCCAACTCCAGTTAAATAAAAGTGAGAGAACAGAGTGAAATGCTATTATAATAAGACATAATTCAATGCCTCCTCCCGGAAACTACAACACTGGAAAGATAGATTTGTCCTAGCTGGACTTCAGGGCTCATTCGGAAACACTTGGACAACTGCCTGTTCATAGCTGATGAGAGCAACCCTGGGAAATGGTAATTGTGACACATCCATTAACAGAACCCATGTGTATGGGTCAGGGATTCCAGCAGGAGAAATTAAATCACTGTTGAGAAACTGAAGTGGCTGTTGCCAAGCTGAGATCAGCTGAGTTGCACAGACCATATATGACTTTGATCTCCCTGGGGGATGAGATACTCTGAGCACCTCTAGAAAACCCAAGGCACTCAGACTCAGTTCTCCATTCCCAGAAAATATCATTCTCCAGACAAGAAAAGTGAAACCACACACACTGGGTCAGTAAAAGACCTGAGGCTCTGAATCTAAATTCAGATAACTTTTGCCTCACCCATGGATTCTCTGAAGAGGAAGCAGGGTAGATGTCATGCTAAAGAAAACAAAAACAAAAACAAACACAAATAAAACCTTGGACCTGTTCACAGGTTGTGTTATGAATGGGGGATTGGGAACCCTGGGCCCTGAGACCTGGTGCTGGCCACCTGATTAAGTTAACACTATTCTCTTGCCTTTCTCCTCATCTGTATAATGAAGAGTTTGATGAGTTCTATGGGTTCTTCTACCTCCAAAAATATGTTACTCTGTGTCTCACTTTCTCCATCTTGAAAGTGGGCATAATCCTCCATTTCCTAGATCCTGTGAGGATCACATAATATTTAGAAGGTTCTTGGCACAGCTGTGTGACAGTAAACATGGAACAGAGTTACTATGATCATATATCTTCATCAAAGCAATGCTTGCAGGAGAGTCAAGGCCACATCTTAGTTGCTTGATGAAGCCAAGGAGATACTGTCATGTCAACCTTAATCAGGTAACTGGAATCAAAGACAGGGCTCATGTTTGGCTATAGTACTTGGACTACCTAGAATGTTCCCTGTAAAATAGGAAGAGAGGTCTCTCAGACAAAATTGCCCCCACTGTCCTAGCACATTCGATGGAATCACAGGTCCCAGGTTGTCTATCTAAGAGAGACTTGAAAGTTCTGGGCTGTGAGTAAAGTTGGGGGAGGGAGAGGAAGGAGAAAGAGGACAGGCTCCCTTCTATAGTGCAAAATACTAAAAAATGTGAACTCTAGGATCAGAAAAACCCCAAATTAAATATGGCTCCATCACTCATTAGTTGAATGATTGTGGAAAAGGCACTCAGTTTTCCCATATGTATATAATGAGATGAGGATGGTAACTCTCTCATTGGGATAAAGCCCAGAGTAACTTCTAGTAGGGGCAACAATAGCAGCAGGAATAGTTACTGCAAATCTAGAAAAAAAATGTGTTTTTTAAGAAGGGGTGCAGAATCCATCCCAGTGTATATAGCAACAGGAAGATAAAGGGTCTTTTTTTGGAAGAAGCGGATGGGTTGGCTCAAGCTAGGAGAAAACTGAAGGGACAGAGAAATTCAGATTATACAAGTGAAGGAATGTAGTTAGCAATTTTTATTATGTTAATGATAGCAGGAATTATTCATATTGATCTAACAGCAATTATACTAGTGGAGAGAACAGTTATGAGTCCATTTACTAATGATAGCTATAATAAATATTATAATAAGAAGCTGAAAGCAAATTTCATCCAGTAGATCAATCAGGAAGAAATTTACATGGAAAATTATGAGTGACTCATTGTTAAATGTATGAAAAATATGGGTATAAATGTTAGAGATGGGATAGGGGAATCCACATCAATTCAGAGTGGACAAATGACTTCCCACTCAGATAAGCTTTCAGTCTCACACGAGGCTTACAGATGAAATGGCCCTTCCAAAATTCCACACAAGGAGCCTGGACACAAACTCAGTTCTTTGTGACACCAAAGCTCCATCTACTTAGGAAAGATGACCAACCCTGAGTTTTGTCTATGTGATTTTTTTGATTGCCATAGATCTCCCTGGCCCAGCAAGACTTCATACTAGAGCAGCTTGGGACTGAGGGGTGGGTATGGTTATCCAGGGTGCCAGGGTGATGGGAGCTTCCCTGCAATGTTGATGGGCTATATATGGTGTAGAACAAGGGGCTGTGGCTTACAGGGTTAAAAGTCAGGATTCTCTTTAAAGTGGAACACACACACACGCACACACGTGCACTGTCATAGAGGGGTTGAAAAATTCTAAGATCACGTGAGTCATGTCTGGAAGGGCCCTTAGAGATTATCAGGTACATCCCTCTCAATTTAAGTATGAAGAGGAAACTGAGGCTCAGAGGGATGAGATGATTTGCTCAGGGTCATAGTTTATCCAGTGATAGAAGACAGGGAGCTCTGGTAGCATAGTGCCTAAGGCACTTGTCTGCTAACC
>NW_006921618.1:18573582-18575262 GCF_000298275.1 Orycteropus afer afer
CCTTCCGAGGAGTGGCTGGTGGGTTTGAACCGCCAGCCGTCTGGTTAGCAGGCAAGTGTCTTAGCCACTATGCTACCAGAGCTCCCATGACATTGGCTCCCTCCATGTTCTAATACCATTAGCGAGATACTGGCGTCCCTGAGACTCCCTCCCTGGGGACACTTCTGTCCGTGGTCCTAAAACAGGGGACTGCATTGCAACAGAAAAAGTTTTCTCCTTACGTTACCCATTTAAACAGTTCAGTTCTCACTTTAAGTTATGTATTATGTTCCCACTTTTGAGAAATTAGTAGAGAATAGAGGGACTGAGTGACACTGAGGACTGGGGAGTAAATACTTTTTCAATCAACATTATAATTTACAGGCAATAAAAATTGACACATATTGAGTTTGGAGGTCAATGACTTCTGACAAATGTGTACACACATGAATACATTATCTCAATCAAGATATGCCAAGTTCCTTCTGGCTTCTTTTTATTTAATCGCTCCTCCTCACTCCCAGCTGAGTGTTATAAGATTTGATGAGACAGCACAGGCACAGAGGGCGAGGGAGTCATGGGAGGAGACCTAGACTAGCATAGAGGTCAGGGGATTCTCCTGGTGGGAATGTGCTTTAAACTGAGACACAATGTGAGAAAGCGTTAGGCAAAGATGTGGGAGAGAAATCCAGGTATGCGTATTTGGTTGACAACATTTACATGTCTATTGTTAGCTCTTGTGGTTTTGTAGGGAGAGAAAATCTCTTCATCTCTTCAGGAATATATCTCACTCATATGTTATTATCTTTGAAGTATTCTGGCTCATATCTTTTCCTGGGAAAATACCAGCCAGGGTTTCTTTCCAAGGACCATAGTTTTAGTCTTCAGTGTCTACACCAGTGAAGAAAGTGGCAAAATAAACTCCATTGATTCTCCACTTAGGAACAGAGGGCACTGAGCTGCTTCTGCTGCAAAATAGAGTAAGTCAAATTTTACAACATACTCAAAGAGGTTCCTGAGAAATTTAATAGAAGGACTATGGAAACATGAATGTAGAAATGGATACACCAGAACGTGTGCACTTGTACATGAATGTTCATAGCAACTTTATTAAAAATTGAAAAAAAATATTTAAAAAATACTGTTGTTGTTGTTCTTGTTAGGTGTCATTGCATCATCTCCAACTCATAGTGACCCTATGCACAGCAGAACAAAACACCGCCTGGTCCTGCACCAGCTCCACAATCCTTGCTATACTTGACACCATCACTGCAGCCACTGTGTCAATCAATCTTGTTGAGGGCTTTCCCCTCTTTCGTCCACCTTCCATCTTACCAAGCAAGACACCCTTCTCCGGGGAATGGTCCCTTCTAACAACATGACCAAAGTATGTAAGACAAAGTCTGGCCATTCTCGTGTCCAAGGAGCATTCTGGCTGCACTTCCTCCAGGACAGATCTGTCAGTTCTTTTAGCAGTCCATGGTACTTGCAGAGTTTGTCACCAACACCACAACTCAAAAGCATTGATTCTTCTTCAGTCTTCCTTCTTCATTGTCCAGCTCTCACATGCATGAGGCAATTGAAAATATCATGGCTTGTATCAGATGCACCTTAGTCCTCAAGGAGACATCTTTGCTCTTCAGCATTTGAAAGAGGTCCTTTGTAGCCAATTTGCCCAGTGCTATACGTTGTCTGATGTCT
>NW_006921618.1:18576497-18613859 GCF_000298275.1 Orycteropus afer afer
TTTGTTCAAGGGCAAGTGTCAGAATCTCTTCTGACATCTATTTTGGTCTTTTCTTCCTTTCTCATCTTTTTCATGACCTCTTGCTTTCTTCATGGATGATGTTCTTGATGTCATTCCATAATTCCTCTGTTTTTTAGTCATTGGTGTTCAGTGTACCAAATCTATTCTTCAGATGGTTTCTAAATTCAGGGGGGATAAACTCAAGGTCATATATTGGTTCTTGTGGATTTGTTTTAATTGTCTCCAACTTTAAGTTGAATTTGCATATGAGCAGTTGATGGTCTGTTCCACAATAAGCTCCTGGCTTTGTTTAGGCTGAAGATCTTGAGCTTTTCTATTGCCTCATGCCACAGATGTAGTAAGTCTGATTCCTGTATACTCCATCTAGTGAAGTCCATGTGTATAGCTGCCATTTGAGTTGTTGAAAAAGGTATTTGCAATGAATAAGTAGTTGGTCTTGCAAAATTCTATCATGCAATCTGCAGCATTATCTTGGTCAGCAAGACCAAATTTTCCAACTACTTGTGATTCGTTTTTGTTTCTAACTTTTGCATTCCAGTCACCAGTGATAATTAACACATCTTGATTGCATGTTCTGTCAATTTCGGACTGCAGAAGTTGATAAAAATCTTCAATTTCCTAATCTTTGGCTTTGGTGGTTGGTGCATGAATTTGTATAACAGTAGTATTAACTGGTCTTCCCTTGTAGGCACATGGATATTATCCTATCATGGACAGCACTGTACTTCAGGACAGATCTTGAAACATCCTTTATGATGATGAATGCCTCACCATTCCTCTTTAAACTGTTGTTCCTGGCATAGTAGATCATATAGTTGTCTGACTCAAAATGGCCAAAACCAGTCCATTTCAGCTCATGAATGCCTAGGATATCAATCTGTATGTGTTCCATTTCATTTTTGGCAACTTCTAATTTTCCTAGACTCATACTTCATACATTCCATGTTCTGATTATTAATGGATGTTTGCAGCTGTTTCTCCTCAATTTGAATCATGCCACATCAGCAAATGGAAGTCTCACAAGATTTAATTTACCCATATCATTAAAGTTGGTTCTACCCTGATGAGAAAACCCTTTCCCAGTCATACTTTGAGTTCCTGTTCCTTCAAACTTAAGGGTCTTGTCTTCCTGTGCTGTATCAGACAACATTTCCAGGCTATTCATAAAGTTGCTCAGTAATGTATCAGACAGTATTTCTCTGTTATTAATAAGGTTTACCCTGGCCAATTATTTGAGAAGTGGATGGCCTCTTACTTCTTCCTAGTCTGTCTCAGTTCTTCCTAGTCTTGAAACCTGTGCACCATGTGCAACTCCGTTGGTTTTTGAAACACTGGTGGCACAGCCTCAATTCTCACAGCAACACTAAAGCCACCACACGATGACAAACTAACAGACAAGTTCATCTCCTTTAGCTGTTGGAAATCTCTCTGCTCACCCCTTACCTAATTCCTGCCTGGATCCTGCTGCTTTGTTATCCCCGGCGGTTCCCTCCCTTTCCTGACTGGGGATTGGGTCCTGCCTCCTGGCCCTTACCTAGATCCTGCTGCTTTGAAAAAATACTAGAAGGGAAGAAAGAGTAAAATAGAAAGAAGGAAAGGCAGGCAGGAAGGAAGAAAGAAAAGGAGAGAGAAAGAAAGAAAGACAAAAACAAACCACAAACCATCCCTGATGGAAAAGGTTCACTAACCTTCATATACTAGTCTTTGCATTTACAAAATGCTTTCATTTACTTTGGGTAAATACTTAGGAGTGAAATGGCTGTATCACATGGTGGTATTGTTGTTAGGTGCCATTGAGTCAACTCCAACTCATAGTGACCCGATGTACAACAGAACTAAACACTACCCAGTCATTTGCCATCATCACAATCCTTGTTATACCTTAGCCCATTATTGCAGCCACTGTGTCAATCGATCTAGTTGAGGGTCTTCCCCTTGTCTGCTGACACTCTACTTTACCAAGAATAATATCCTTCTCCAGGGAATGACCCCTTCTGACCACATGACCAAAGTAGATGAGACTAAATCTGGCCATTCTTGATTCCAAGGAGCATTCTGGCTATACTTCTTCCAGGGCAGATTTGTTCCTTCTTCTGACAGTCCATGTTATTTTCAGTATTCTTTGCCAACACCATCATTCAAAGACATTGACTCTTTTTTGGTCTTCCTTATTCATTGTCCAGCTTTCACATGCATATGAGGTGATTGAAAAAACCATGGCTTGGGTTGCGTGCATTTTAGTCTTCAAAGTGACATCTTTGCTCTTAAACACTTTAAAGAGGTCTTTCGCAGCAGATTTGCCCAATGAACAATGTCATCTGAGTTTTGACTGCTGCTTCCATTGGTGTTGATAAATTTTCATATGCATTCATTTGATGTTTTATTGTTTTGGATTTTACATTTAGTCAAATAAAAGGTCATTGTTTTGCACTTCCAATTGTGTATCCAACTGTCAGAACAATTTGTTGCAAATACTATCCCTTTTCTAATGAACCATCTTCATCACATTGTGAAAAATCTATATATGTGTGTGTCTACTTAGGGACTTCATTCTATTCCATTCACCTTTTTTGTCAGTTTTGATGCCAATACCACACTATTCTGATTACTGTAGCTCTTTAATAAGTCTTGAAATGAGGTAGGGTTAGTCCTCCGACTTTGTTCTTCTCTTGAAAAGTTATTTTGATAATTCTGGGTCTTTTAAATTTATACATACATAGATATTAGAATCAGTTTGTCAATTTCTTCAGAAAGACTGTTCACATTTTGACTGGAATTTTATTGAACTTTTAGACCAATTAAGGGAGAACAGGCAGTGTTTTGTAGGTTTTAGTGTACAGGACACATTTTATCAGATTTTTTGTAAGAATTTTGTATTTTTATACTATTGTAAATGGGAACTCTGGTGGCATAGTGTCTAAAGCATTTTACTGCTAACCAGAAGGCTGGCGGCTCAAACTCACCAGCCACTCATCAGAAAGAAGGTTGGGCAATCTATTTCCATAGTGATACTGCCTCGGAAACCCAAAGAGGGGTCGCTATGAGTTGGACCTGACTCAATGGCAGTGAGTTTGGTTTTTGGTTTTGGGAAATGGTATAGTTTTTTAAATTTTCGTTTTTGATTGTTTGTTGCTAGTATATAGAAATGCATTTGATATTTGTATATTGAGTGTGTATCGTGTAACTTTGCTAAAATAACTTATTAGCTCTAGGAAAGTTATGGGTTGAGCTTTTGGGATTTCTCTCCTCCTTCATGCTAATTGGAGCACAGTGAGACTTCAACAGCATTGGGGGTTCTCTAGGAGCTGAGGCCACCATCATGAAGCTTGCATGTGAAATCTCCTCCTGGTAAACCTCTCCTGCTGCTGTAGCACAAAATTGGGGCTCCAGAAAACTCTAGGGATGGATAGATGGAACTACAATTTGCATGCCCCTCAGCATCACACATAGCCTTGATCCTGGGAGGTTGAGGAAGGAAAGGGAAGCTCCACACTGATAGGATAATAGCCCCTACTGACGCCTGTTCTGTGCAGGTCTGTCCTGGGCACTGGGGCTGTAGGGCCATGTAGGACATTGTTACTGCCCTTAGGGAGCTCACAGCCTGCTGGTTTGTGAATTATTACAAATTGAACATCAGTGAGAGGCTGCGACCCACCTAGACCCCATGGACAGGCAGTGGCATGGTTAGGGATAGAACTCAGGACTTCAGACACCCAGACTACCTGACAAGGGCCTGTTATCCAGGCACTAGGGCAGTGTTAGGTGGCTGCTTAGATCTAGACTGACAGTCAGAAATGTGGTTGAAAACCTAATGAAGAAGAAAAGGACTTGACCAATCCTCGACTCTCCCCACCTTCTAGGCACCCACTGCCTGCTCCCTTTCTCTTACACTATCAAGTTCTATCCTTGATAAATGCCCTGAACAAGTTAGTAATATTTTAGTAAGAAGCAATGATTTGTTGTTGTTGTCGTTTTTTAAATAAATAAATAACACCAAAGTGGCTTTAACAAACATAAGAATTTACTGGCTCATCTAAGAACTACAGAGGTAGGTCTATCCAGATGCTATTTGACTGAAGGCTTCAGTTTCTAGCTCCATTTCTCTGACATCTCCCTCTCCATTGTCTTCATTCTGGGTTCCACCCATGCTCCTCCACAGTGACCAGAAGAGAGTGTATCCTTACTAGAACTCCATCAAAAAGTGAGGCTCCTCTTCCCCAGAAGCACCAGCAAACATTTTATATTTCATTGATCAGAACTAGGTCAAGAACCCTTCCCTGAACCAATCACTATATCCAGCTTGATGACATATGCTGATTGGTTTAAGCCAATCAAGACCCATCACTGGAGGTGATGGTGGGTTATTTCTACCCAGACCCCATAACTGAAAATGGGAAGAGGACAATTTCCCAAAGGCACATCTGATGGCCTTGGTGGAAGAAGGTGAAATGGATGCTGTGGAAGCAGTGAAGAACTGTGTTAGATACCATCACCTGGGATCTTTAATAATATCCAACTAATCAACAAATGTGGACTCTCCCTGCTATAGCAGCCACATGTCCTGCATTCCACTATATGCCCAGGTCACAATGAACTGCAAGTAGTTCTCTCCGCTCTCACCCACACATATAGAGATTCATGACCCCACGTAATTGTCTCTACTGTACCTTTTTTCTTACCTGACATATCAGATCCCCAGAATGAACTACAGCTCATGTATTACCTTGAGCAACACAGAATGGGGTAATTTCTGTGTGGACTTCCATGAATCTTGTACTCTACCACGAGTGCAACACTTACAGCAGTTAGGTTTCCGCTTCTGCCTTCTCCAGCATGTCCATGTGTGCGCGCACACACACACACACACACAGCTTGCACAGCTTGTGCATTCATTAGAAGTATGGACTGAGTCTTAATTAAGCTCTCCATTCCCAGCCTCTAGTCACTGCCTGGTTTAGGGAAAGGAACTCAGTAAATATTTGTCAAGTGAATGAGCATAAATTACTTTTGTTGAATACAGGTGTATGGTTTGCTGTGTAGGTATTTGAATTTTTATAAAGGACAAAGCTGCAAGCCAAAAGAACAAAGCTCCAAATGTGGCATTTCAGGCACAACTGAGCTGGGCCTGGAGTGTTTTCTATTGTTTCGTGCCTAGAGGGAAGGATGTGGCTGTCACAGCAGGTGGAGTCTACCATTCATTGCTTTCTAGAGCAAAATTGGGAAAACAATCACGTTGTCTCCTGAAAAATACAAGTGTGTCATGGAAACAAATGTGTTTTTCTTTGGCTTTCTCTAGTCCTGTCTGGCTTTCCTGACGCTTCTGGTTGACATAACATTCCTTCCTGACATCCTCTTGGGTTGTAAGGGTGATGCCCTGGCTGGCCCTTCCTCCTTCTCAGCTCTCCAACCCCACAGTCACTGAGCTCCACCTGTCAGCCTAATCCTGCTCAGGTGGGAGGAATCTGATATTAGCTGGGGATTGAAGGAGCTTCTTCCATAGCTTAGACATTTCAGCACCTTTCTTGTCAATCTGGCTGTTTCTTCCGTACTAACCTTGGGTCTTTGCCTGGTTTCAGGTCAAGTTGCCCTTGTATCCCAGCTACACTCACTGACAGGTCTCTCTGCTCTCAAATTTGTTGCCTCCAGCCCACCCTCCATTCTGCCCAGAGTGATCCTCAGCTAACACAGGCTGACTGGATCCTCCCTGATGGAAACACTTCCCAGGATCTCTAGTATCCTCAGGTCACAGCCCATACTCTAGGTCTATGCAGTTCAGAGACATGACTTTAGTCACAAACACACCAGGCAAATACCCACCTCTCATTTATCGCATGACATAGTGCCCAAGGCATTTGACTGCTAACCAGAAGTCAGGCGGTTCAAACCCACCCAGCCACTCCCTAGGAGGAAGGTTGGGCAATCTACTTCCATAGTGATATCGCCTCAGAAACCCAAGGAGGGGTGGCTATGAGTTGGACCTGACTCGACGGCAGTGCATTTTTGTTTGTTTCTTTCTTTCTTTCTTCCCTCTGCCTGGATGTCCTTTTCTCCCTGTTCACCTGATGAGCTCCTACTCACTTCTTAAGATCCAGGCTTGGTATCTTCTCCTCTGTGGAGCCTCCCATGATTCTCATAGTGAAACTGAGCCTCCCCAGCCTGGATCTCCATCACTGAGCCTATTTTCTGTCTCTGTACACAACCTCTTATTATTGAATCCCTGATGGGTCTCCCTACTAAACTGTGGTCTTCCCTAGGCTGATTTGTGTTCCCAGCATCTGAAAGCAGATATGTCAAGAGTTTTTGAAGGGATAAATCAATGAATAAACAAATAAAACCATTGCATGATAAATGGAGGAAATACTGAAGTTGTCAAGGATTTCATTTTACTGGGATCCACAATCAATACCCAAGGAAGCAGCAGTCATGAAATCAAAGGACATATTACATTGGCCAAATTTGCTGCAGAAGATCTCTTTAAAGTGTTAAAAATAAAAAATGTCACTTTGAAGACTAAAGTGTGTCTGACCCATGTTATAGTATTTTCAATTGCCTTATATACATGTGAAAGCTAAACAAACAATAAGAAAGACCAAAGAAGAATTGAAGCATTAGAATTATGGTGTTGGTTAAGAATATGGAATATACCATAGACTGCCAGAAGAACAAACAAATAAGTCTTGGAAGAAGTACAGCCAGAACGCTCCTTAGAAGCAAGGTTTGTAAGACTTCATTTCACCTGCTTTGAGCATGTTATCAGGAGGGATATCAGGAGGAGGACATCACGCTTGGAAAAGATGAGGGTCAGTGAAAAAGAGGAAGCTCCTCAATAAGACGATTTGACACGATGGCTGCAACAATGGGCTCAAGCATGGCCATGATTGTGAGGATGGTGCAGAACCAGGCAGGGTTTTGTTCTGTTGTACATGAGGTCACTGTTGGTCTGAACTGACAAGACAGCACCTAACAGCAGCAACAACAATTGCACCAAGACCCATTCTTGCTAATATAATAATAATAGCAGCAACAGGAATTATTAATCTCATGTATGAAGAGATTATTATCTCTCTCATTTATCACATGGCAGACTTCATCCTTTGCCTGCCTCAACTCTTGACAACTTGGCAACCACCTTATGAGTTTGACATGATTATTAAGTCCATTTTACAGATGAGATACATTAGCTTCAGAGAGTTATTTTTAGCCCAAAATCACACCATGAGGGAGTGAAGGAACCAAAACTTGACCTCAGGGGTGTCTGACTTCAATCCTTTCATTTACAGAGGATCTACTATGGGCTGGGTACTGTCCTGTAGTCTGGAGACACAGTCCACCAAGTCCCTGTCCCCACAGAGCTCTATTCTACCATGAGGTGGAGAAGGGGGAGAAAAACCACACACATACAAATATATAAAATGACATTGGGGGTGATAAGTGCTATCCAGAAAAATAGCACTTTTAGGGTGAGGGCAGAGGTGGGTGGTATTTTAGGGGACGTCTGAACAGAGACCTGAAGGAAGTGAAGGGGCAAGCCCTGGTTGCAGCTGAGGGATCGTGTTCCTGGCAGAGGGAACAGCAAATGCAAAGGCCCTGAGGCCAGGTTGGAGTTGGCTTGTTTCCTCAAACAAACAGTGTAAGTGAGTGGAGGGAGGCTGGGGGCAGGGTCAGAGAGGTGTCCTGGGGGCAGATAGGGTGCCCATGCTCTGAACTTTAGATTTTCCTCTGAGTGAGACAGGGAGTCATGGAAGGCTGGGAGCTGAGAGGGGCTGTGATGAGCTTTGTCTGTCCAAAGTTCCCTCTGGCCTCTGAGAGAACATAGTCAAGGAGGGCAGGGGAGTGAAACTGCAGGCTGGTTGAGAGGCTGTGTTCTAGGCTGAATAGCCCAGCTCCTAGAGGTTTCTGACATTTGTCCTGTAACCAGTGTTCTCCAGAACTGGGGTCCTGCCTAGACCTATTGACTGCTGTCCCTGACCCTGTCATCATAATGTGGCCAGGCCTCAACCCCATTCTTTCCATCAGCTGCTCATCCCTGAGTCTCTTCATCTCCCTGCCCTCTCACTGCTCAATTTTGGGCTCTCCTCTTTGACCATAGGTCACAAGGTCCTAAAGCTACTCTTGTTCTCCCTTTTCTGGGTCTCATCTACCTACTGCTCTGAGACCCCCTGTGACTGATAGCTGGATCTGCCCCCACTCACAACTCAGTCTTGCTGTAGCCAGATGGGGGTGTTCTAGCCCCAAAAGGAGCCTGTGGGGAGTGGAAAGTATCAGAGGAATTTGAGTTTGAATCCTAGCTCTGCCTCAAACTTGCTGTGTAGTGTCAGTTAAGTTTAAACCTCTCTGGGCAGCAGTTTTGTTGTCTGTAAAATGGAGATAATAATGTCTACTTCATAACTAGGGATGTGTTTCATTTGGTTGTATATAAGGTCACTATGAGTTGGCACCAATTTGAAAGCACCTAACAACATTAACAGCTTCAGTAGGATGTTCTGAAGGTCATACATCACATGTAGGCACACTGAACAGTGCCTGTTCCATTTATTTCCCTTTCTATTCTTCCTACCACCTCCCTTGAATATGAGATGGTGAGGTTTCTTTTATACAGTCACACAGGAAATCAAGGGTCCAGATCTACCACTGTCTCCTGGAGCATACTTCTCTCTGCTTCACTTTCCTGTCCATAAAATGGGGATCATAATTGTGACCTCAAGTTGATGACATGGAGGCTAAATGAATTAGTATATGTGGAGTACTAAGGACGATGGCTGGCATCCTGTAATCACTCCCCGGCTATGAGCTGTGGTTCTGTGTGGCCTTTTGTCCCTCATCTTCCCTATGTGTTCCTCCACATTCTCTGAATATCACAGCCAAATTTGATGGTTCATGGTGACTGACACTGTCTACACCTCTGAGCATTTAGTTCAATGCCCAAGGTCACATGGAAATGGGACAGGAAGTTCTGCCCTTAGATTTTTCTGTCAAGATTCTCCTCTCTTGGAGAAGCATGAGTGTCCCTCCTGGCACTTGGCACTGACAAAGCTCTGCAAATGGGATGGAATCTGATACTCAGGATTATTAGTAAATATATGTATTGTTATCTTGATGGAGAAATGACAGTGAATCCTACTAAGAAACAGTGGGAAATGGGGTGGGGGGGGAGGGGATGACACTGCTCCCTTGAGTGGTGAAAACAATTACTATGCAGTCAGTGTCCTTGCTGCTAATTCTCCAAGATGCTGTTTTCTTTTGCCAGTTTATTAAGCATCTCTTATCCAGTCCTGGGTAACAGACATGCAGCCTTAGCCAATCTGAACCCTCTGCCAGGCTGGGGAAAGTCCCAGATTCCATCATCATTACATGGACTGTACCTGAATGAAGGAGCTCTGGTGGCACTGTGTACAAAACAATGGGCTGCTAACCAAAAGATAGGTGGTCCAAACCTCCCAGCTGCTCTGTGGGAGAGAGATGAGACAGTCTGTTTCTGTAGAGATTTACATTCTTGGAAATCCTACATGGCAGTTCTCTGTTGTATAGGGTTTTTCTGAGTCAAAATTGACTAAATGGCAACTGATTTGGTTTGGTTTGGTACCTGAATGAAGGTGCTAGGAATGGCACAGTCTCTCCCCTTACACTATCTCATGCAGTCAGTCCTCACAACCCCATGAGGTAGGTGAGAGTACAAATCCCATTTTGCAGATGAGGCAACTGAGGTCCAGAGAAATTAAGCCATCTGACCTAGACATCAGTTAGTGATTGGCACATCAGATGTCAGATCCAAAACTATATCCACGTGGCTCTGGAGGGCACCAATTCTAACCACACACCAGGTTCAGCCTCTTGGTCTCCTGGGCACCCAAACCACCTACCACCAGTACCCTTGGGGAAGTCACTTCTCCTCGCTGGCCTTTTTCTGAGGATGTTGTGATGCTTTCACCCCCCACACACACACCCTTGGGAGATGAGCTCATAACTATAGGGAGGACAGCTGAGGACTCTATTGAGTATAAAGTATAAAGTATAACTTTACTGAGCACCTGCTCTATGCCTGGCCTGTACTACACATATGAGCTGGTCAAGTTCTCACCACAAAAGCCCTATGAGGAGAGAGTCTCAGCTCCATCTTCTGAAGAGGAAGCTGTGGCTCAGAGAGGTTCCAGAGCTCACTCAGGGCCACACAGCTTGGAAGCATAGAGTCATGAGCCTAACGTGTGAACTGTCCAACCCCAGAACTGTGTTCTTCCAAATTCCATATCCTACTCTCACTTAGTCCCTCAAAGACTGAGCCTCTTCCCAACTTAATTCCCCTTGTCAGGGTTGGCTGCATGCCAGGTAAGATTGACTTTACAGAGAGTCTTTTAAAATTATAAGTCATATCATAGTTAAAGACCTTTAGTGACTCCACATTGTCCTCAGGAAATAATCTAAACTCTTTATCAAGGTGTCTGAGGCCTCACATGGCCTGACCCCACCCTTATCTCATGTTGCCTTCTCTCCCAACCACATACATGCTGTGACCTGGCTCCTAGCAGTTCCTGGAACAAGCCTGCTCACTCCTTCAGGCCTGACCTGATTTTGAGCTACTCTCTTCCTGAAATACTATTATCCCTTATTCCTTTCCAGCCTCTCCCCAGTTCACTATCCACCCTGCAGCCAAAAGAGCTTTAAAAACATGAGCCTTGTAGCATCACAAATCAATGTCAGCCTCTTCCATTGTCCTCATTGCCCTGGGATAAAGCTGAAAGGCTTTGGCACAGTCTGCATGGTCCTGCCTGACCTGGGCCTTGTCAGGTTCCCAGCCTCTCTCCAGCTACACTGGCAGCTTCTGATCCTGGTGTGACCCAAGATCCTTCCTACCTCATGGCCTTTGCATAGGCTTTGTCCTTTTTGCCAGTTTGGTTCTTTCTGAGCCTTCTGATTGCAGCCCAAATATTTCCTCAGTGAGGCCTTTCCTAGAGACCCCCATCCAAATCAGGCCCTCTTGTTGTTCTTCCTCACACTGCTTCATTTTCTCTCTTCATAATAAGCACCCCAGTTTAAAATTATGTATTTGTTTGTTTATCTGTTTATGTACTGCTCTGTCCTGTTCTCTGTGTCCACCACATATTAAGTGGTGATATCAAACATCTTCTGAGTGAATGAATGAATAAATGAACAAAGTCTTAAATATTATATGAACTAACTCTGGTGACGTAGTGCCTAAGGCACTTGACTGCTAACCAGAAGCCTGGCAGTTCAAACCCACCAGCCACTCCTCAGAAGGAAGGTTGGGCAGTCTACTTCTGTAGTGATATTGTCTCGGAACAAGGAAGGGTCACTATGAGTCAGATCCAGCTTGGCAGTAGTGAGTTTTTGGTATAAAAGAGAAATTCAGTAAGTTGGATTTCATCAAAGTGTGAAACTTTGCCCTACAAAAGACAATGTTACAGAAAATGAAAAGGTGGGCAACAGACTGAGAGAAACTATGTCCAACCATATATCTGGCAAAAGATTTTTATCTAGAATATTATAAAGAACAATTATAATTCTATAATACAAAGACAAACATCTTGATAAAAAGAATGAACAAAAGATTTTACAAGACACTTCATCAATGAAAATATATGGATAAAAAAGAAACACATTATTCTGGTTACCTAGTACTGCTCTGACAAGAAATACACCACTAATGGGATGGCCTTAACAAACAGGAGTTTATTATTACAATTTGGAGGTTTTAAGTCTGAGTTCAAAGTGCCAGGCTCTAGAGGCTGTGTGAAAGCCCCTAGACCTTGGCTTCAGCTCTGCCTCTTGCTCCTGGCCATTGAAGCTAGAGGCATCTTTTCACTCAGGCACTTACTGGCTGCTGAGGCTGACAAGCCCAAGGTCGACAAATAAAATGGCACAGTCCCATAACCAAACTATGGTACATACACACAACGGAATATTATGCATCCCTAAAGAATAATGTAGAATCTGCAAAACACCACATAACGTGGATGAACTTGGAGGACATTATGCTGAGTGAAATAAGTCAATCACAAAAGGACAAATATTGTATTAGTCTGTTGTTGTGAAAGTTAAGGAAAGGTTTATCTGTGGAGGGAAATTTTCTTTGTTGGTTACCAGGTGTGGGAGGGGAGGGGAGGGAATGCTGTTAGATAGATAGAGATAAGTATTGATTTGGGTGAAGAGAAGGGCAATGTACCAAATCTGTGTGACCGATATGACAGCATTGAGGATGAGAAAGATATAGAGAGGTACATGGGAGGTACAGACAACAAATATGAACCCTTTTGCACATATAGTACTGCATTGTCAATGAAGGCAAACATGAGTATATGGATGGATAGATGGGTGGACAGGCTGTACAATTAGGTATGTCTATGAAATGAGGAGTGTATCCAAGTACATATATAGGGTTGGCAGACAATGCTCCTACAAGTTTATGTGAATGATCAGAATTTCCAGGAGTATAGTAGAGCTGACAAGGGGCAAGTTTGTGGTCACTGCTTGGTCACAACCAGCTACCCAGAGAGACCAAGTACTTAAACCTGTGGGGTTGGGACCATAGTCACAGGGGTCATCAAGCTCAATTGGCATAACATAGTACACAAAACATTGTTCCACCTCCTACCTTGGCAAGTAGCAACTGGGATCTTAAAAGCTAGCAAGCTGCCACCTAGATGCAACTATGGGTCTCTCCTCATCCAGAACAAAGAAGAATGAAGAAAACCAAAATTCATGGAAACAATTAGTCTTAGTGACTGGTACACCATCTGATCTGTAGCCTATATGACTATGAGACCAGAAGAACTAGATGGTGCCCGGCTACCACTGTCTTCCACTTGAAAGGGGATCTATGTAGGATATCCTTGATAGAGAGGGAGAACAATGTGGGACAAAACTCAAAATCATTGGAGGAAAATAAAAGGGGGGGACCAGGTTTGCTGGTTCTATAGAGCTGGATGGAACCACTGAGACTATGACCCCTAGCTGCCCTTTGGGTCTGGAATCGAACCCACACCTGTGGTTTCCAGCCAAACAAAAGACAGGCATATGAGTTGAACATTTACCTCAAGTAGATACATTCCTTGGAGAGAACAATCATGGGAGAAAGAAGGGCTGCTTATGCACAGGGAGACAGCTCAGGGGACAGGATCCCATGGAGGGATGGACACTGGGAGGAGGTAACTGTGGGAGAGGGTGGGAGGGGAGCTGTTGCATTGTAGTAAACTGTGGTCAATGTCATGAGACAAAGTGTATATGAAGAGCTGTATGGAAGGTGAATTTTCTCTGTAAACCTTCACCCAAATCACAATAAAATCACAATAAAACTGAAAAAAAAAAAGACTTACTAGGGAAAAAAAAAAAAAAAAAAAGGCACAGTCCCGATGTTACCAAACTACATGGCAGGCCATTAACTTAAGTCCATTTTAAGTCCCAAGGTTGGCAGAGCATGGCAGGCTGCTGAACAGTGATATGTCTACATTCAGGGTCCAAGTGTGCCATAAACTAGAGACCATTCCCAAAGCTGCTGCTTATATAAGGGAAGAAGACCACATTCCCTAAGGCAACTACTCACCTGCTCACAGTAGATTCCACCATGGAATTGATGACCAATCTCATCATGGGGAATATTACATCCAGCTGTCCAGCCACTCAACCAGGCCTAGCCAAGTTGGCAAAAACAACAACAACAACAACAAAAAAAAAAACCCATAACCACCACACATACACAGTCATTTTTGTCATTGTTTTTGTGTACCATCAAATTGATTACAACTCATAGGAACCCTATAGGACAGAGTAGAAACGCTCCATAGGGTTTTCAAAACTATAGTCTTTATGGGAACAAATCACCAAGTCTTCCTCCTACGGAACTGGTGATGGGTTTGAATCATCAGCCTTTAGGTTAGCAGCCAACTGCTTAACCCCTGAGCCACCAGGGCTCCTTTTGAATAGTCATTCCAAAAATCAAACTCACCACTGTCTAGTCAATTCCAGCCCATTGCACTCTTATGTAACCTGAGATATAAGAAAACATTTACTCATAAAAAGGCTTGTACCTAAATGTTCATTACAGCTTTTTTTGTAATAGCCCAAATGTCCATCAACAGATGAATGGATAAATCAATGGAGGCATATTAGCAATGAAAAGAGGGCAAAAAGACTCTTAATACACACAACATGGATAAATTTCAAAATGACTATGTTGACTCTATAATTCTATTTATGATTCTGGAAAATGCACACTTGACCCATAGTAACCAATAGTGTATAGTGACAGAAATCAGTTTGCTAGATGCTTGAGGATAAGGCAAGAGATTTACAAATGGGCACAAGGAATTTATTGGAGGAAAATGAATATATTCATTATTTTGATTATGGTGATGATTTCATGGGTTTACTACATATGTAAATTTTAAATTTTATACTTTAAAATTATGCAGTTTTTTGTACATCAATTTTATCAAAATAAAACTATACATACACACACACACGTGTGTGTGTGTGTGTGTGTGTGTGTGATCCTCAGAGTACTACATGAGACAGAATTTTGGGGACTGGGTCTCCAGGAGGGCTTGATAGGCTCCTCCTCCCTAATCTTTATGCACCCTCTTGATGACCCTGGGGAGAAGACAAGAATGTGCATCTCCATAGAGACATACTCAAAACCCTGACATACCAGGGTAGAACTATATTTAATTCTGCTCAGTTCCATTCACCCCTTCTCCCAAGAAGATCATAATATTTTGACACCCTTGGCAGCTTAACGACACAAGTATATATCAAATACTACTGACATGTCAGGCAGAACCCCAACCTTGTGTCTCAAGTGGGATTCTCATAAGAAGTCATTTTGTCCTGGGTTTGTCAGAAAGGCTGTTCCCCCAGGTGCAGTACATCAGGAGAACCCTGGAAGGCTCAGAATCATTGGAAACCTGGCAATACCTCTGATTCTAGCCCACTTGTATCTTCATAGGTGTTTGTGGCAGCAGTCACTGCATGACTGACTGAACAAAGGAATCCATTAGATTGGTCCCTTTGATTAGAGAACAGCTGTTGATTGATCCCTCCAAGGATTTGCCTGTGTTGATTACAGGTTGCTGTCTGATGGACTAGGGCACCTCTTCCAGGGGGCATGGAGATTGTGATAGGGGATTGAGTGATGACCTCCAGACCTTCCAGCATTCCCTTCTCTCCCACCACCGTACAAAGCCAGGGAGCTGATGAGGCCTATTCTGGCTTTCCTGCTTCCTCTGTGAGGCCTGTTCCCCAGCCCCTTCATCCAACTCTTCCCTTGCCTTTGCCCTGGATGCTTGGGAAGTGCCAAGTCAGGCCACCAGCTCATGGGCCTACTCTCACATCTTATGGGCTTGGGGGTCAGGGAGGCTATAATCACATCAGGGAAACTCTTGCTTGTCTTCTATCATGTAAAAGACTTCTGAGGCATTTGATTCTCTGGTACCCCTATCTTCACAGAGGATAACAGAATCCTCTTTGGGATGAAAAGTCAATTCTAGATGGGAGCAGATGTGGCCCACAAGGGGAGCCACATGACTTAGTTTCAGCCAATCAGATTCTCCCTTGAGATTTGACACATGGACACAGAGGGAGAAGGTGGCTCTTCCTCTGGGATCACTAGCTGTAAGGCTCACAAAGCCTGGAGCTGATGCATCTTCCCACAGTGAGGAGAGAGCCTGTGTCACCACAGAGGGAAGCAGAGATTAGAGAAGAGAGGAAAGAAACAGAGTCAGAGGACAATGTTTATGATCTGGTCTCCAATCATCCAGAAGCCAATACCCCCTTTATTGTCCATTTATGTGGGCCGAGAAATCATTATTTTCCTTTTGCTTATTTGTATTCTTCCCCTTGCAATGAAAAGTTCTGCCTAAAACAAGCCACAGTCAAGTGACAGAACCTAACTCTGGAGGGAAGCGAGACCTAGACTCAAGAAGCTGAGAACCAGCTAAGCTAGATGCCACAGGCAATCACAAGTGCATCAATGGGCCTGAAGCAGAGGGCTCATGGCCTGGTCAATTCGGGGTGCTAACCAAGACTGTCCTTACAGACTCCTTGCTGAGGAGCTGTGCATTTGCACTTACATGTCCCTGTCATGTGCAGATCAGTCTCCACAGCCTCCTCATTGCCTTAAAATAGCTGCTGTTGTCTCAGATATCTGACCAGAGTATGGGTGGTTGCTGGGAAGGATCACCAGGAGACTGATTGGGAGTGGGATAAACCCTGCCAGAGGCTGCCAGTAGCACCACCCCAAGCTCCTTTCATCCAATGGGGGCCATTCATCCAAGCCTATGATCACCACCATCATTGCCTCTACCAACTCTGGGGCCACAAACTATGGACAAGTCTACTGGGGCTTGGGCTTTGATGGCCTCTTCATAGGTTATGGAAGGAGCCCTTAGGCAGTGGAGCATCTTAGCGGAAGCCTACTCATTGGCCCTGGCTGCTCTGCATTGTTCTTTGAAGGACGAGCTTTCCTGGGACAGTTCTGGTGAAGGTCCACTCAATGTTCAGGCTATTCTTTACCTTAGCAATGGAGACAGAGTTACTCTGGATCTTATTTTTAAGCTTTAGTTATATGTAATCATTTAAGAAAAAAACTATATGATTAGCTATATGATACATATGAAAATATGTTTAACTTTCTTAGTTCTCTGACGTTTGCTTTTCCTGTGCTTTTTTTAAAAATTATTATTTTCAGTGCACAAGTTTTTATTACTTTTTTTGAAATTTTCTTTTTATAAAACAAAAAATGGGCTCTTTCAGCCAAGTCCACTTAAGGACTAGAAATCATTATGTGCTTAGCTTACTTTTGAAAAGTACTTTATGCAAAGTAGTTCATATATATTATTCCTGTGCATGGTTAAAAAACAAACATATAGTTCAGAGAGACTGATAATGAAAAATATTAGCCCTTTGTACCCTTCTTGAATTCTTCTCCTCACAAGTAACCAGTGTTAACTTGTTTAGCTCTTTCTCCACTAATTCCCTCACAAAGCTAAATAACACTTACTGCTATTATGCATCTTTCCATGACGGCTGACACTGTAACTCATTTCTATCCTAGCTCACCTCCCAATGTCACCATATTTTTAGTTCCTTGCTTTGTTACCTTGGAAACGTTAAGTAATATACTCATATATTTTTTTCTGTAAAAATAACATGACAAGTTTTAAGGTAAAGGTAATTAACACTTATTGTCCTGTGTCACTGGGAAGTACAGGAGGTAGAACTTGCTGAAAGTCATGGTGCTGGCTGGGTCTGGGGCTCTATCTCCTCTCTTCCATCTTTTATCTCCACTTTCCCCTGTACTGACTTCATTCTCAGGCAATATTTCTCCACACTGTGGGAAAAATAATGTCTTAGTTACCTACTACTGAAATATCAGAAGTACAACAAATCAATGGCTTTAAAGAACAGAAATTTATTTTCTCAGGTCTGGAAGATAAAAGGCCAAATCAAAGTCTTAGCCATGTCAATTCTTCCTGTCAACTTTCTCCTACTTTCTGGTGTGTGCTCACAATCCTTGGCATTACTTTGCTTGTAGATGGGTCCTCACACACTGGTTGTCTTTTTCCTGTGTGTGTCTTTATGTCTATTCTACTCCTTTTGTAACTCAGAATTGAGTAGGTTTAGGACCCGCCCTACTTTGATCTCACTTCATTAACATAACAAAAGAAAGCCATATTTCCAAACAAGACCAAATTTACAGGTATACACAAATTGTATGGGGGGGGGGGGGGGGGATACAATACAATACATAACAGATAGTTTATATTATTTGGCTTTGTGTCTTGTGATGAGAGGTTCTGCCTACAATAAGCCACAGGATCATAATCCTAAAGGGAACTGAGGCCTGGAATGGAGAAGTAGAATCTATTTTCTGAGGTCAAGTCCCCAAACATTGTACCATAGTGAGTAATGAATCTTTCAACAAATATTTATTGAGCTCTTACTATGTGTCCAGCCCTGGGCTACAATGGAGTAAAGGCCTACAGAGGTTCTGACTTCATAGAGCTGACCATCTAGTATGTCATACAGATACTGAGGAAATTACAAATTAATGTGAATCTTCAGCTGTAATAAATACTATGGAGGAGGGAGGAGTGGTGGTTTAAGGCATATATGTCTTAATTCAAACTTGTCATGGAAGGTCAGAGAGAATGTCTCTATGAGAGTGATGACTGAGCTGGACAGAAGGATGAGGAGTGAGTCGAGGGAAGTGTGGGGTCAGGAGAGTACTCTAGGCAAAGGGAACAGCCTGTGAAAAACTCCTATGGCAGGAAGAAGGGTGTCACAGGGGACTAAAGGTGCCTGCAGATCTGGAGAAGACATTTTAGGTCTGGTCCTAGGAAGGGGGACATGGGCCAGATCCTTCAGGGTCTGGAAGATGAACATACTGGGTCTGTTACTTATTTTAACATCAGAGGAGCAATAGAGAACTCTTCAGGGCAGGGAGGGCCAGGGAAATGGAAACAGATGACAGATCAGTCTTCTGAAAAGATTCCTTGTCTACCATATTGATGAGACTACAGGGGGGAAGTAGTGGAAACCATGGGCCTTTCTAGGAATCAGTTGCTGCTGGACAGGCCCCCAGGCTAATTAAGGGCTCTCTGCCTTCTCCAGCCCCATCTGCCCCCAGAGCCAGCAGAGAGGATCCACCCCCAACTCCCCCAGGTTCACAGATGAGTCTGCTTCCCCAGAGCCTGGGCCTGCAGTCTCTCATGCTCAGGGTGTCACAGGCATCCAAGATGAGCTGCAGAGGGAAGAAAAGGAGCAATATATCATTATCCCCTTGTTACAGAGGAAGAAACTAAGGCTCAGAAAGGTTAAAAAAACTGCTCAAGGTCACATAGCAGATAACTATAGAACTGGGATTTAAATTTAGAGGTGGACACAGAACATAACTTTATAATACGTGGCACTTTCAATGAGGCAGAGCAAACGGAAGGCATTGCCTCCACAGAGAGAACATAAGCACCATGCCTGGGGGCTTGAGAGACTGAAGAGCACCAGCCTCCCTTACAACCACAGCTACTATTTTGCAGATCATAATGGATGGAAGTGAAGTCTTGTAAAGAATCTGATTTATAAAGTTCTGTGGAACTTGAGCCTCATTTGGAAGTTGTAACAAGGATCTTGAATTAAAAATCAGATACCCAGGCTCTGCTTCTGGTCATGACTGAGTAGTTCCAATGGGACCATGTCTCCACTCTGAAGTCTAGGTATATAAATATATATACAAAACAATGACCTGAAGTCACTGGAGAGCTAGTGAAGCAGAGGACAGTCCCCACCTGGAAGTAGACAAGGCACTGGTGAGTTTTGTAATGTTTAGGAATTTTAGCCAGAGAGCAGGCCCCATTTGGCTCCATATGTGGAGGTTCAAACTTGGATACTCATTTGCAGTTTTACTTGCCTGAAGAACTAGAGCACAGAGTTTGTGGCCACCATAGCAGTTGGAAAGTTAGAGATAAAAATCTCGAAAGTAGAGAGCCAGGGAGAGAAAGCTTCAATGTCTCTGTATAAACTATGCCCAAATCTCTAGATGACCCTGAATTGTGTATAGTAGCCAAACTAACGCTGTTGTTTTTGTTGTTAAATGCAGTTGAGTCAGTTCTGACTCCTAGCACCCCCATGAAAACAGAACAAACACCACGTCTTGCACCCTCCTCACAATTGTTGCTGTGTTTGAACTCATTGTTGCAGCCACTGTGTCAATCTATAATCTTGCTGAGAATCTCCTTCTTTTCTACCTACTCTCTGCTTTACCAAGAATGATGTCCCTCTCCAGGGACTGGTCCCTCCTAATAACATGTCCAAAGTATGTGACAGGAAGTCCTTCCATCCTTGCTTCTAAAGAGCATTTCAAGAGAGATTTATTCATTCTTCTGGCAGAGTCCACAAGATGTTCAATATTCTTCATTTAGCCTGAGCTCAGGGTAAAAGAGCTACACTGAGATTTCAGAGCTTGTAAATTTCCAGATTTTCAGACTTCAACCTGACTTTTTGATTCTTAAAAGAAGAATCAATATTCTTTCCAGGAACATAGCAGAATCCAAGATCTCTACAAAATATCTTTAATAATGTCCATAATAAAACCCAAAATTACCAGACATATGAAGAATCTAAAAATGTGTTCCAAACTCAAGAAAAAGTTCAATCAATGAACCAACAGATTGTTCTTTTTTTCCAATTGTGATTTGGGTGAAGGTTTATGAGGCAAATTCATTTTCCATGCAGAAATTCATACACATTTTGTTTTGTGACATTGATTGTTGTTGTTGTTGTTGTTATGTGCCGTCGAGTCAGCCCCGACTCATAGCGACCCCTCCTTGGGTTTCCGAGGCAGTATCACTACGGAAGTAGGATTGCCCAACCTTCCTTCCGAGGAGTGGCTGGTGGGTTTGAACCGCCAGCCGTCTGGTTAGCAGGCAATTGTCTTAGCCACTATGCTACCATCCCTATAATGTAACAGCTCTCTTTCCACTTCTTCCCTGTGGTTACCTTTTTCCCTGTGTCCTTCTTTCCTATACATTCCTGCCCTCTGAGCTATTTCCCTGTAAAATACTGCCCTTCTGATATCCCATGATTAATTGTTCTAAGGAGTGTACCTACCTGGTATAAATGCTCACCTTATATGACTATCTATTGTTTGGCTGGAAGCCATGGGAGTGAATTCAATTCCATGCCTGAAGGGTGACTAGAGGCCACAATCTTGGGGGGTTCATCAGTCTCTATCACACCAGTAAACCTTGTCTTTTTCATGATTTTGAGTTTTGCTCCATGTTTTTTCCCACTCTATTGAAGATCTCCTGCACTGATTCCTTTCCGAGCAGTTGACAGTGGTAGCCGGGCACCATCTAGTTCTGGTCTCATGGTCATGTAGGCTGAGGTTCACATGGTCCACTAGTTCCTTGGAATACTTGTTTTTATGCATCTTGGCTTTTCTTCATTCTCCTTTGCTCCAGATGAGGAGAGACCAATTGTTGCATCTAGATTACCTCTTGTAAGCTTTTAAGATCCCAGTCACTGCACACTAAAGTAGTACATAAAACAATGTTTTTGTGTAATATGTTATGCCAATTGAGTTTGATGTCCCCTGTGACAATGGAGAGCAACAGTTTTTAAAAGTTATTAAAATAAAACTCAAGATTGTAAAGAAAATATGCTCATAACAATAAATTAAATTATAGGATATCTCAGTAGTGAAATTAAAAATAAAAAATGGAAAAAGGAACCAAAAGGAAATTTTAGAATGGAAAAATACAATAGTTGGGGGGGAAAAAAAGTCACTGATGACTTAATAGCAAGTGGGATACAGAAGAATCGGGAAATTGAAGATACATCAGTAGTAACTCTTTATCTGAAGGACAGATGAATATAATTTGAAAAAAAGAAAGAGAAGGAAGAAAAGGAACACAGTCCCAGAGATCTTCAGAACAATATCAAATGAACAACTTAACACACAAATAATTGTAGTCCTAGAAGTAGAAGAGAGAGAGAATGGGGCAGGGGTAAAAAAAAAAAAAAAAAAAAAAAACTGTTTGAAGAAATAATAGCTGAAAATCCCAGAATTTGGTAAAGTCATGTGTTTACAGATTCAAGAAGCTCAGAAATCTCCTAGTAGGATGCATTAAAAAGAAAACATCATGTCTAGGCACATTATAGTCAAACTGATGAGAAATGAGAAAATTTTGAAAGCAGCTACACAGAGGAGACTAACAATTTAAATAACTACTGACTTCCAACAAGAAACAATGGATGAAAGATGACAGTAGAATCACCTCTCTAAAAGTAGTGTCAACCCAGAATTCTGTATCCTATAAATATATCATTCAAGAACAAAGGTGAAATAAGGACATTTTCAAATAAAAGAAAACTAAGAGAATTTTTCCCAGCAGAACTTCACTACAAGAAATGCTAAAGAAAGTTCTGTAGGCAGAAGGAAAGAGATACCAGATGGAAACTTGAATATTCACATTTATCATTTGCCAGAAATGATAAATGTGTGAGTAAATATATAAGACTATTTTAAACTTTATTTTCTTGAAGATACTTTAGATTCTTTAAAGCAAAAAATATAATTTTGTATTATGGAATTTATAATGTGTATAAATGGAGTACATATGACAATTATAGCACAAAGAATAGTTAAACAAACAAACTCACTGCTGTCGAGTCGACCTGACTCATACCGACCCCTCCTTGGATTTCCAAGGTGGTATCTCTATGGAAGTAGATTGCCCAATCTTCCTTCTGAGGAGTGGCTGGTGGGTTTGAACAGCCAGCCTTCTGGTTAACAGTCAAATACCTCAGGCACTACACCACCAGAGTAAGGGAGGGCATAAATAAAACTATATAGTTACAAGGTGAAGTTAAGGATGCATTTTGTAATGCTAAGATCAATCACATACACACAAAAATACAAAGAAGTATAGTCAAAATGCCAATAAATAAATAAAAAGGAAATTCTAAAAACAGGTTTAGTTAATTTAAAAGAAGACAGCAAAGGAGAAATCGAAACAAGAAAAAAGATGAATGGAAAATTAATGGTAAAATAATAGACTTCAGACACAACATAATTAGAGTGGATGTTAATGCACTAACATTCTAATGAGCAGAGCCCTTTGATCTCTCTCTTTTTCTTTCACTTGTTTCCCCTCCCCCACCCTGAGAGGAGGCCAAGGACATGGTTCTGCCCCACTTTACTGATGGAAAAAAAAAATTGATCAGCTAAAGTGACAGTGAACTACCCCAAATCACACAGTAGCCTAGAGACAGAGAACAAGATTGGAAACAGCCTCCTTTTGCCTCTATTGGGTCTTGCTGCACCTCTAACTCTGCTATGGAAAGAAGTGGGAGGAGGGATCAGAGGTTCCATCCATACTCTCCCCTGTGGTTAGGAGAGGATGGAGCTGTCCCAATTTCAACTTGAATGAAAACCAGAAAAGATTGATAAACCTCAGACTGAAAAAGATGGATCAAAAAGAGGAGGGTCAGAGAGCAAGGATGAGCCTTTCTCATCCCTAAGGATGATCCTGGGCTCTGGGAGAACCTGAACCACAGACAGCAGGAAATAAAATAACAATGATAGCAACAATTGTACAAACATGGGATGGCTCAGCGTTATGAGGGCCCTGGCAAACCATTAGCAGTCCTGGGTAGAGAAATGGTTTCCACTCAAATATTAAGCTAAATATTGGTCACTCAAACCCTCTCAGAGGTACCATGGAAGAAGGGTCTAGTGATCTGCTGCTCCAAAGATTACAGCCAAGAAAACCCTGTGAAGCAGCTCTACTCAGTAACACATGGGGTTGCAAGGAGTTGGAATCAACTTTATGACAATGGCATTAGTTTTGACTAGGCATTCTTTATGTGTCTGAGTGGCCCAAAATAAGCCCAGGATGTAAGAACCATTGATCCCACCATACAGCTGACGGGGGTAAAATTCAGTAAGGGAAGTAGCTGATGGGTAGATGCAGTGCCAGGACTTTAACCTGGGTCTACCAGCTCTCCAGACTCAAATGGCCTGTCCTCGGCTGAATGATCAGGTGTGTCTAGGCAGGGGGTAGTGTGCCCATAACCATGTATAGGGTTGGCAGATGATGTTTCTATGAGCATATTTGTATGTGCTGTAAGAATGTCTGGGTCTATAGTAAAGCTGACAAGGGACAAGGTTGTGGTGACTTCTTGGCCACAGCCAGCTACCCTGAGGGAGTGAGTAGTTGGACCTGTGGGCTTAGGACCATGGTCACAGGGGACATCAAGTTCAATTGGCATAACATACTACATAAAAACATGGTTCTACATCCTACTTTGGTGAGTAGCGACTGGGGTCTTAAAAGCTTGCAAGTGGCCATCTAGATACAATGATGGGTTTTTCCTAGTCCAGAGTAAAGAAGAATGAAGAAAATCAAAGATGCATGGAAACAATTAGTCTAAGGAACTAGTAGACCATGTGATCCTCAGCCTATATGACAATGAGAGTAAAAGAACTATCACTGTCAACCACTTAGAGGGGGATTGGTACAGGAGACCCTGGATAGAGTGGGAGAACAATGTGAAATTAAACTCAAAATCATAAAAAGACCAGGTTTGCTGGTTTGATAGAGGTGGGTGAGACCCCTGAGACTATGGCCCCTAGGTACCCTTCTGGTACTGAACTCACTCCTGTGGATTCCAGCCAAACAATAGACAGGCATGTGGAATGAATATTTATATTAGGTAGATACACTCCTTGGAGAGATCAATCACTGGAGAACAGAAGGGCAGTGTTTGCACAGGGAGGCAGCTGGGGAAGGGGGAAGTGCACCAGAGGGAAGGACACAGGGAAGAGGTAACTACGGGACTAAATGGAAAAAGAGCTGTTACACTGTCGGGAATTGCAGTCAATGTCATGAAACAAATGTGTGTGAACTGCTGTATGGAAAATGAATTTGCTCTGTAAACCTTCAGCCAAATCACAATAAAAATTTAACAAAAAAAAGGCCTGTCCTCCCCAAATGCATGGCAGGGGGTCAGAAGATGGTTAGGGCTTGTCCTGAGGTCTGGAGAATTTGGTCAGTGCATTGATCTGTTCCCATCCACACAAAGCCACTCTGATATGTGCTGGTTTTCACAGGGAAGGAGAGAGTGCTGTGTCTACAAAGGGTGCAAACAGAGGCTGGGTGATGAGCCCCCACGTTGCTGGAATCATGAGAATGTGTCAAGGTGAGGAGTGAGGTAGTTTTCAGTTTAACTTCTAGCTCTGACCCTTCTTCTGTGATTTTTGGGACAGGAATTTAACTTCTCTGCTCCTCAGTTTCCTTGAGAAAATGGGAGCCCCTTGGGGGATTGCTAGAGCATCACATGAAAACATGTACCTTGAGCTATTAGCACCTGGCACTGAGTAGGTGGGAGCTCTGGTGGTGTAGTGTCTAAGGCATTTGACTGCTAATCAGAAGGCTGGTGGTTCAAACCCACCAGCCACTCCTCTGAAGGAAAGTTGGGCAATTTACTTCTGTAGTGATACCGCCTCAGAAACCCAAGGGGTCACTGTGAGTCAGGTCCTACTCGACGGCACAGAACAACAACAACAACACTGAGTAGGTGCTCAGGAGGTTTGCTGCTGGTGGTAGGGTTCTATTGAGAGGACTCAGGCCTTGGAACTGAATGAGTGTCATGACCCAAAGAGCCCTACCAACAAGATGTCAGCACCAGGGCAGCTGCACTTACTATGCCCCCTGCCTATTAGGAGCTAGAGCGCAGGGTCTCAGGAAGGCTCTGAACTATATGCAGTGCTGAGGAGTTTATGGGGACCTTTGGTTCCCACCACAACCATTGTTGGGTACACAGCATCATCCCCATTTGTCATACAAAAAAGTTGAGGCTCCCAAGAGTGAAGCAGCTTATCTTGGCTCACACAGTTTGGAAATGACAAGTCCACCTGGCCACCTGGCCCCAAAGCCTGAGCCTTTACTTTCCAGGGTGTCCTGCTGTAGCTGTGGGTGGCTGGGTCTGTGGCAGTCACAGTGAAGGGCAACTTAGCACCACTGAGCACTCATGGTGCTACAGGCAGGAGACTGACAAAACATCTGCAGCCGAAGGCTACTGCTCCCTGCATTCTGGGCCCAAATGGCTTGGGAAGCAAGTGCTTTATTACTTAAATCACATCTAATAACTATTATTCCCTTTGGCAGGACATTGAGAAATTGCCTCAGCCGCTAAGGTGGAAGGTGAAAGAAATCACTAGAGAAGAGGGAAAAGAAAGAGAATTAGGCTTGGGTAGTTCAGGATGCAAAGAAAGACCTGAAACCACAGAAAGAGGCTGGCTAGGGGTTTGGGCAGTGGGTGCGGAAACCCCACTACTGATTCCTTGGTGACCCCAGCAGACTTGTTAACCTCTCCAAGCCTTGATGTCCTCCTGGGCAAAACCGTTCTGTCTATTTACAGCCCTCGAGCTGCTCTGTTCCCGAAGTTTTCATCAAGGTTGGCTCTGTTGGATCTTGCCCTTCTCAGATCTGCTGCCTCCCCTCTCCTCCCAACCAAGGAGAAGAGGCTTCTGGGACAGCTCTGGGCTCACATAGTGGGTGAGCTGCATTGAGGTGTCCATGGGCCTGAATAGGCAGATCTGGAGCTCAGTGGGGATGTCAGGAGTCTGCTATTGATAGTGAAGGAGAAATAATTGACGCTCAGGGGAGAAAATACAAAACAAGTCTGAGTTGTAATATCCAAATGGATTCCACAAATTTGACTCCACTTACCTGGGAGAGTTGTGCAAAGCTTTGATTTGTGGGAGAGTGTTTTCCTTGTGGTCAAGCTCCACATATCCATCCAGTCATTACTGCCCCTGCTGCTCCTACAAATGTCACTTGTCTCTGTTCCCTAAAGATGATCTGGGCTTCCCTACTTCCAGACATTCCTCATACTGCACCCCCCTCGTGAAAAGCTTTTCCCTTCCTCTATTCTGGTAGCCTAGTGCCTAAGGCATTTGACTGCTAACCAGAAAGCTGGTGGTTCAAACCTACCAGCCACTCCTCTGAAGGAAGGTTGGACAATCTATATCCGTAGAGATACCAGCTCAGAAACCTAAGGAGGGGTCACTATGAGTCGGATCCAACTTGACAGCAGTGAGTTTAGTTTTTTTGGTTTACTACTCATATCCTACTAGCTACAGAAATTCTAAAACCATTTGTAGTTGAGTCAATTCTGACTTATGGTGACACCATATGTGTCAGAGTAGAATTGGTCTCCATAGGGTTTCCAATGGCTGATTTTCAGAGTAATCTTTATTCTGAGGCACCTCTGGATGGATTCAAACTTTCATCCTTTAGGTTAGTGGCTGAGTGTGTGAATCATTTACATCACTCAGGGATTCCCCCACCAGTAACAGTTCTAAGCACCCTTGAAAATCAGTTCACATGCAAATGACCCCATGGAGCCTGACCAAATTCCCCAAAGTTCTGTGCTCCCAGGAGTGCATGGAAAGAGCCTGGAGTTTTAAATCCAGCCCTACTCTGCCTGGCTGTGTGACCTAGGGTGAGTCACTTCCCCTTTCTGAATCTATTTTCTCATCTACACAATGGAGATAGTTACACCCATCTGACTACATTGCTGTCTGGCGAACAGAAGACACCTTAATCATGTTAAGTTTGTTATCTCCCTTATGGCAATCTTTTATTCATTAGTTTGGTGCCATAATCTATCTGGTTACAATATGAACTCCTAAAAGGCAGTGCCATTCTTTTTTCAGGTTTCTAAATTAATTCAACACATTTTCTTTCTTTCTTTTTTTTTTTTTTTGCATTTTTTCCTTTATACAGAGTGCTAGAAATAAAAAGAATAAAAACAAGCTCAGACTTTGAGAAATTCACAGTACCTATATCCTCATGGTGAGTGGCTCATAACAGGGTAACACAACTACAACTGGGGCCCCGGGAGGTCTATTCTCAACTTGAACTCAAAGCCCTGTCTGAAGTCAGTCAAACTTAAAGAAACCATCCAACAATAAAAAACATTCTTGAAAGGGAATACTGAAATACTAAAAGAGGGTCCAATTTACAATCACCATTAAGAGTCCCCCCCCCTTTTTTTTACTTTTATTGTGGTGAAAACATGCACAACCTCATAATATTTTTTGAAAACCCATTTTTCACCACTGAAGAAGAGCAAAGCCTCTTCTAAGTCAAACCTCCAGATTTTCCTCAACAACAAACTTGCATAGCTTTGTTCCTCAGCCTCCTTTATTCTTCACCACCCCCCTTCTTCATTATATAGGCTAGCTTTTTCTTCTTCATTCTCTATTATTTTTCTCTTTACTACCAGGTCTCTTGATTTCCCATTCCCCAAACTTTAGAACAGTCTCACAAAGATAGCCTTCTTTTCAGAGAGCTGCAGAAGGGAAGAAGCTGAGTGGGCAGAGATAAGATTCTTTTGGGGGGCAGAGGGGAGGGGATGACTGTGAATATATGTATGATGTTAAACCTCATCCTTATCATGGCAGATTCTCAGTCAATGCCAAGACAAAAGTCCCTCTGGCCCCAAATAATGTGATTCTATGAATTTTGAAATTTAGACCTAGGTACTGGCCAAGCACCAGGGATCAGAGATAGGGAGCTGAAAGCCTCTCATGAACTATCTCCCTGAGTATTGATTCTCCATTCTCTGATAGGTTAAGGGATGCCATACAACTGTACCCCTGCCATGGCAGAGCCCACCTTCCAGGAGAAGGGTTTCAGCTACGCCAATGATCCCTCCTCCCAGAGGAGTGACGGAGGCTCTGCTTCACTGTGACTCTCTTCTCTGATGGCCCAAACTTGTCCACAACCCTCCACTATGTTGTTGTTGTTGTTGTTATGTAGACCCATGTTTTCTGTTTTGTCCCCCCCCCCCCGAGGACCTCTGAGGGTTGCAATGCTGTCTATGTCTCTGTGTGCCCCCTCCTTTTCCTGTTCTCAGGTCTTTCCCATACTTCCAGGGATCAACACGTGTGTGCCACTCTTACCCACATGTTCCAACTCCTTCCAGCTTCCATGACCAGCTGCCCCTTGGCCACACTCAAGGCTTGGGAGCTCTCTGTACAGCATAGCCACCCCCAGGAGGATGGACCCAGGGAAGAGATCCACTTGGGCTCAGGGAGTGGACTCTGAGCCATTCACATGGGCTTCTTGTGTCCCAGATACTAAATCATGGCCTAAAATTGGAGAAGGTGTCAGGCAGACTCCAGCTGGGCACAACCTTTTGGCTTCATAGATTTCATGTCTCATGAAGAGAGACATAGAAAGGAGGGCCAGATCAGGGTCTCCTAGAACGTGGGGTCCAGGGCAAGGGTCCATCTTCCCCAGGTCTATGGACAGCATGAAATGTAGGCCCCAATTTACTTGCCAGATCATCTGTCTAGTGCTACAGTGGGAAGGACCCAAGAGGCTTGACTAAACCATTAGGAAGATCATGACCCATAGACCCAATACCAATGCCACAGACAGAAGTCTGCAGACAGAGCAAGAGTGAGGGCATGGAGGTACAGGGTTGGAGTTGACCAGCAAAGGGGTCCGGATTCAAGAGAGGAACATCCAAAACTGAGGTGGCCCTCATGTTTCTCCTGGGTCCTCCTATACAGGTGAGAGGGTATAAGTGGGGATCTTACCTATTTTCCTTACAGGGCAAGGCAAGATTGAAAGACACAGGTAGATCTGCCCTGCATCCCTGAGTATCACAGCCTGAAACGGAAGCTGTGAGTACCTGTTAGGAGCGAGTACCATACAGACAGATCTACAACAAAGCAAGTCAACTTGCACTGTCAGGGCTCTGGGAAATTCCCTGGGTACACACACACACTCTCTCTCTCACACACACACATACTCACATATGCTGAGCCATATTTCATGTTGCAAATGAATGCATTTTTAAGAGCCACCACTTCCCAGGAAGTCATGAATTTCCTAGAATCATCACTTTTTAGAGATATTCCATGAGACAGAAGAGTGAACGAGAGATACTCTCATTGAAAAGAAAGCAAAGCGAGGAAAATAAAAGAACAGCTCCTACAGTGGAAATTCTGCTTTTTCACAATGCTTCTTAAAAGGATTGGCCACATTTCCACAGATAGTCAAAGATGAGCCAACCCCTTGTGGTTAGGAGGGAGGAGGGTGGGTATAGCCTGAATTGTTCATAGAGGCACAAAGGAGTCTATGTTTTCACCTGTAATCGGATAGAGGAAAATAATGTGTTCACTGGGATTCTCAAGGTAAATGGAAAATTTTCACATGAATAGAAATTCCACTTCTATAAACTGAACTGGGGCAGACCAGCCATGTTTAAGCTGGTTGGAGACACATAAGAAGGCAGAGGGTCAGAAGTACCCCTATGCACTCCTACGTGGGATTCTGAAAAGAACACTCAGGGTGAATAATAACTGTGAGAACAATAATTACCCCTGTTCTCCCAAGGGGTCTCCATCATCTAAAAGGTCCCTCTGGTGAACCTGCTGCCTTTGATTGAGCATGTCTTTTGTGCCAAGCCCTGTGCAAGCACTTTATGAAGACTAATTCACTGGGTCCTCACCATGACTTTAGGATTGATGTGCTATTATTATCCCATTTTGCAGAGGAGAAAACTGAGGCTCGGGGAGGGGAAAGGAGCTTGCCCAGTGTCACAAAGCCAGGAAGCAGTGAAGCAGGACACAACCCCAGAAGTGGGACTGTGGAGCCCACACCCCTCTCCACTGGGCTGTCCTAGCCACAGTGGGGAGGAAGCCCTTCCTCTGTCAGGGACTTGGTTATAACGGTACATATTTCACATCATTACTCCCCACTGTGGTGGTGGGAGAGGGAGTTACTATGCCTACTCCCCAGCTTGGAGCAGTGAGGTGAAAGGCCAGGTTAGAGAGCTGTGAGTGCAGAGTAAGGGTTCAATTCAGGTCCCTGGAGTGTTTCATTTCCCCAGGTACTGTGTACCTCTCTCGGGTAGAATACTGGGCTCCATGCCCTCTCAGGGACTTCTGTGCTTGAACTTTGACTAATAAAAGGTGGAGCTATTATCCTATCCAACCAATGATGATCCTGACATGCAGAGAAATCTCACCCAATTCATTCAGGTGGTAAACAGAAGAGAAGAAATTTAAACCTAGTGTTCTAGTTTCAGGTTCCTAGGTGGTACAAATGGTTTGTACTCTACCGCTAACCTAAATCTCGGTGGTTTGAACCCACCTAATGGAGCTCTGGTAGCATAGTGGCTAAGGCACTTGACTGCTAACCAGAAGGCTGGCGGTTCAAACCCACCAGCCACTCCTCGGAAGGAAGGTTGGGCAATCCTACTTCCGTAGTGATACTGCCTCGGAAACCCAAGGAGGGGTCGCTATGAGTCAGGGCTGACTCGACGGCACATAACAACAACTAACAACAATGGTGCTACAGAAGAAAGATGTGGCAATCTGCTTCTATGGAGATTAACCTGAGAAAACCCCACGGAGTAGTTTTACTCTGAAAAACATGGGGTCATGATGAATCAAGATCAATTTGATGCAAATGAATCCATTTTTTTTCTTTTTTTCCAGTTTTGATTTAGTTTCACAGGGCCACAGATGGAGAAGAATTTTGTCCCAGGATAGATCCTACCCAGAGTTTCACCACATATCTGATTTAGATGATTTAAATGGTGAAATTTTGAACTGATGAGATGTTTGCTGATGAGTTGAGACTTTTGGAGATTTTAGGATGAGGTGAATGCATTTTGAATATGGAATGGATGTGAATCTTTGAGGATCAGAGGGTAGACTGTAACAGGAAGAATAATGACCCTCCAGGGATGTCTGCATCCTAATCCCTGGAACTTGTAAATGTTATCTTACATGGCATAAGGTGATGTGATTAATTTAAGGGTCTTGAGATGGGAAGTTATCCTGGATTTTCCAGGCTGGCTTGATATAGTCATGAGAGTTCTCATAAGGGAAAGAGAGAGGCAGAAGAGTCCAGAGATGTGGTGATAGAATTAGAGGTCAGATCGAAGGGCCCAGCAGCCAAGGAACATAGGTAATTTCTGTTGTTGTTGTTGTTGTTATGTGTCAATGAGTCAGACCAACTCATAGTGGGTTTCTGAGGCAGTATCACTATGGAAGTAGATTGCCCAACCTTCCTTCTGAGGAGTGGCTGGTGGGTTTGAACCTCCAGCCTTCTGGTTAGCAGTCAAGTGCCTTAGGCACTATGCTACCAGAGAAGGCAAGGGCACAGTCTCTTACTATGTACATTATGTGTGATGCTATAGTGCTCTGATATCATATATGACATTTTTATGTTATTTCTATAATGATCTTAAGCAACAGGTGCATAAGTTACTTAAAAGTGACTTGTTAGGTGCCATCAAGTTGGTTTCTATTTATAGCAACCTTATGTACAAGAGAATGAAACACTGCCCAGTCCTGCACCAGCCTCACAAATGTTGTGATGTTTGGTTCCATTGTTGCGGCCATTGTGTTAATTCACCTCATTATGGGTCTTCCTCTCTTTTACTGACATTCTACTTTACTTAACACGATGTCCTTCTCCAGGGACTGGTCCCTCCCAATAACATGTTCAAAGTATGTGAGATGAAGTCTCATTATCTTCTCCTGCAAGGAGCATTCTGGCTGTGCTTCTTTCAAGACAGATTTGTTCATTCTTCTGGCAGTCCATGGTATAGCCAGTATTCCTCACCAATATTATAATTCAAATACATCAGTTCTTCGTCAGTCTTCAGTTTTCATATTTCATTGGGCAAATCTGCTGCAAAATTCCTCTTTAAAGTGTTAAAAAGCAAAGGTGGCATTTTAAGGACTGAGATACACCTGACTCAAACCATAGCATTTTCAATCACCTCATACGTATGTGAAAGCTGGATAATGAATATGGGAGACCAAAGAGAAATTAATAATATTGCTTAGGAGGAGAGGATTTTTGAACTCAGATTTAAAGCAAGGAAGTATGTGAAGAATGTGGTAAACAGCTTTTAAATTGACTTTGACCCATCAAGCTGTGATAATAGAAAATAACATAGTTAATCTTTAAGACATAAGTCTACACTACTCCTTAATATCTAACCTTGAAGAAAAGATGTAACATTTGGCTGATTTTTAACCCTGGAGAGAAGACATGACATACTAGTCTTTAACATCACACTGGCTCTTATTGTGTAAAGCCAAGGTGAGCATTTCATACATAAACCCCGAATTTCTGCTCATTTACTGAGAGAACCCAAAACCAAAACCAAACCCACTGCCATTGAGTCAGATCTGACTCATAGCGACCCCTCCTTGGGTTTCTGAGACAGTATCACAGACAAAGGGACCTTTCTGTCATCTCTTACCCTCTCTGGATACCCAGAGCCTGCTGAAACTCTGCCCACCTTCACCAACCTAGGAACCTAGACACAAGGGACCTCCTCTGAGTTTTGCTGTGGTCAAGTCTTCCTCTTGAAACCTCTCACTGAAAGTAAATACCTGAAGTCTAAAGACTTGGACTCTAACTATTGAATAGCATCGTACTTGTGACTGTGAATTCAGATTCTCCGGTTCTAAATGAATGCTGTGAGGTTTTACTTGCATGTCTTGCCATGGCTACCTTGCAATAAACTAGAGGAGTTTAAGCATGTCAAACCTGAGTATATATTAATTTCTAAGATTAAATCCTACACAACACTCCCCTAGAGCCTCCAGAAGGCTCTGACCCATGTTAGATTTCTGACCTTGTGGCCAATAAGAAAATAATAAATCTGTGCTGATTCAAGCCACTGTGGTAATTTATTCCAGCAGCAATAAGAAACTAATACAGAATTTGGTACATTTCAGTGCTCCTAATTATCTTGTATATGTTAATGACCAAGCAGGACTCACATATACCCAGATGGTCATACCTGCCACAGGCATCATGAAAACGCCTCTATGTGCATGGCTGTATGCCACTGTGTATACCAGCTGGCCATGCAAACAGCTAACTCTGGTAACTGGGTGTTCTGGGTCTGGCCTGACAGGGTGGCCTATTGCCAGGCTCAGAGTGACTCCATTTTCACCCATGAATTCCTTTATAGAGATTCATTCCAGTCTCAGAGTGTTGGTGAAATGCTCACTAATGAATTGACATTTTTCAAGTCCATCTGCCAATAATGGGGTCTGTGGACATAAAGAGACTCATAAGTCTTTTCCTTCTTCCTCCTCTTAATTTGCCTGTGTACAAAGACCCCGGTGCTGTGGTGCGCCAGCTCTCAAACAAATAAACCCAATTTTCTGACTTCTGGGGTATAAATAGGAGTGCCTGGGTATTGTAAACACTTACTACACTTGCAAGGTTGGTGGTTAGAGTCCACCAAAGACACCTCAAAGAAGGGTCTGGCTATCTACTTCCAAATAATCAGTCATTGAAAACCCTATAGCAAACAGTTTGTCTGTGACATATATGAGGTCACCATGAGTCCTAATTGACTCAACAGCAACCGGTTTTGGTGGTGTACATATTCCTACCATGTCAATTGCAAGTGACCTATGGTTTAACAACTGGCTCACAGAATTCCTGAATATTGAGCATTCAGCTCTCAATTAGTTCTGATGATGGTACAAGCCAGCTCCAGTGCAGGCCCACCACCCCGCCGGGAATTCAGTCTTTCTCCAGCAACAGGGTAAGATAATAAAGTGCAATTGTCTGGGCTTAATCAGCTCCAAACATGAGGATGGCAGTCACGATGGGAGGAGGCCCAGCTTCCAAGGAATGTGAATTATATGCTCCTGGAGCTTCATTACCCTCAGTTACTGTCTTATTTGTCTTAGCTTTATTCATTCTGGCAAATTAAATCAACCCTGTCTTTTCAATCTTGTTCTCCTGGCAGAATGGAGCAACAGAGAACTGGCCATGTGGGGGGATTTCACATGCTTTTTTCTCTCTGCTACCAGTATCTTAACCATGACCCTGAAAATTACCAGGCAAATAAACTTCCCAGGGATGTGGTTTGAGACATTGGGGTGGATACTTGGCTTTTCCTCATCCCAGAAGGTGAGGGGAGTTAGCAATGCCAGTTGGATTTTCCTAGCTACAGGACTATGCTATGCCTCAATTTTCCCATCAGAGAAATGGGCCCAAACTGGTATTAGTGTGAAAAGCACAAACTCTGCCTGGAGTCTTATATTAGGGGACCTCACTATGGGCAATCTTTACCCTGGTACACTCCATTGGGTTGGTGGAAACTTAGATCAGCATCATAGTCTGAGATCACCTCCCCAATTCTGCTGCCTACCCTGTTTATCTCTCACAGGCTTGGAAATAAAACCTGCTCTCTAGACTCTATCTCCACATTCCAGGGAACCCTGGCTGACTAATGTGACATGGACATCCCTCTAAAGACTTTTCTGAGCCTCAAAGTTTTCAGCACACACCTCCTGCCCAAGTCTCTGTCTCTGGTGCTTCAACTGGTGGAGAAAACACCTTGCCATTGAAGACCCAAGATTCCACCTCCCTGAATGTCTTTACATTACAAGGGGCTAACCTGCAGCAGGCAAGTAGGAGGTTCCCAAATCAACAGACCTGGATTCAAATGCTGAACTGCCTCCGCTTTGCATGTGAGTCTGTGTGTGCGTGCATGTGTGTATGAGTCTGTGTGTATGTGTGTGTGTGCATGTCTGTCTGTGTGTATACCTCCTTCTTAAGGTATATATATAGCTCATCTCAGTGTCTCTGTCTTTGTTTCTCAATGAATCACTTTATTTCTCTTTCACTTGCTTTCTCCTCCCATCCCAGATTTGCTGCTGATACTAGTAGGGAAATCTGGGAGGTTCAGATGTGAGGGTCTCAAGGTCTAAAGAAGAATAAATCAGCAGGTGGCTGCTCTTAGCTGATCTTCAGGAAGGGGCATGTGCACTTCGAAGGGGGCCCTGAGTCACCTCATCAGGTGTAGGATGAAGAGCACTGGACTTTTAGAACCAGAAAAACAAAGCACAAGTCCTGCCTCTCCAATGCTGGGTGACCTTAGGCAAGTCTCACCTCAGTCTCCTCATTGGTAAAATGGGGTGGTGTAGAGATTGAGTGGGTTCATTTCTATAGACTGGGAAGCCTGGTCCACAGTGTGCGGAGCAATAAACAGACTCAATGGCTGCCCCTGCCTGACTGCAGGTCCACGTGTGGACCCTGGGGAAAGAGATTTTGGAGGCCAAAGAGGGGATGATGGAGGCTTCCTGGAAGGGTGCAGAGGACAGGGCGTGGGCACCATCAGGTAGTGAGGTGGAGAGCAGCAGGAAATGGAACTGGTCTGTGGGGATGTCCTCCACCCTCCTTAGTCCAGCTCTGGACCTCTGTTTTATTTCCTCAGTGCTGCTATAACAGAGCATCACAAATAGGTGACTTTAACAAACAGAAAGTGATTTTCTCACAGTTCAGAAGGCTGAAAGTCCAAACTCAGGATGACAGCTCTAAAGGTCGGCTCGCTCTGTCCACTCTGTCTGTGTCTCAGCTTCTCTGGAGCTCTTCTTGGTGTTCCTTGGTGATCTCCACATGGCATGCATCTTCCCCTCCATTTCTGTTTGCCTCTCTGTGCCTAATTTCCTCTTTGTATATCTCAAAAGTGAGCAGGTTTAAAGACTGATGTGGTCTCATTAACATAACAGAGAAAGCACTATTTCCAAATGGAATTACATCCACAGTTATGGGGGTGAGGATTTCAACATACATTTTTGCAAGACGCAGTTCAACCCATAACTGCCTCTTCTTCTCCCACCTCCCAGGTATTCCCAGTCTCCCTCTCAGTCTCAGGGGAGGACCACACCCAGGGGGCTCCACAGAGATAGAATTAATGACACTGGTCATTGATCCCCTTACAAACACCCCATGATGGGGGTGTTGTTATCACCCCATGTTACAGATGAGTAAACTGAAGTTCAAGAGGTTAATGGCTCTGCACTTCTCCACTTCCAGGCTATCGGCCCCATCTTCTGGAATATCTCTGCCATGGTCTGTCTCTGTTGTCTCTCTCCCTTTTTCTCTGTGTTTGGATTTCTTCTCTCTAGTCTCCGTATGTGACTCTTTCTCTCTCTCTTACTTTTCTACTCTTGGCCACCCTAAGGTGCTAACTGACCATTCACTGCCCATAACTCTATTCTGTCTGCCTTCTTCTCTGTCCCTGGGGGCTCAGGGTTCCTCACTCAGCAACCTAGGGGTCATGTGGATGGGGAGAGTGTGGTTCACTCACCACAGAGACAGTCCTGTGGAGCCCTGGAGACTGCAGGCAATCAGATGGACAGGGGACAGTCCTTATCTTCCTGTGGAACCAAGGTCTGTCTGTCAAAGCTTCCCCTAGGCCTGCCTTTGGGATCTCATGGGGCAAGTCCATGAAAATTTCAGAAAATCAGAAATAATACTGGGTTATAATAAGAATTCAAGAGTCAAAGTGTCTGGTCCAGTCCTGGCTCAGCCTTTCACCAGCTGTGTGACTTTGGAAAAGTTACTTAGCTTCTTTGTGCCTCAGTTTTCTCATCTATTAAATGGGGATAATGGTAGTTTATTTCTCATAGGCTTGTTGTGAGCACTAAATGAGTATGGGAAGTGCTTAAAGTATAACCTGGCACATGGTGAGTACTCAGAAAGAAGTAGTAATAGTCCTTGCTGTTATCATTGTGTTTTTGAAACACAGGTTGCAGGATGACAGCTGCAGAAAAGAGTATAACTTCGGGGTTTTGTCACTAGCACATCTAAGTTTAGGGCTTGAAGCAGGAGAGGACATTTCCAACTGGAGGGAGAGATGCACTGAAATTTTTCCCTCAGCATCTGTGGAGCAGGAATGAAGGTGGTGCCAGATGAGGCCCTCGGGGATGGCGTGGGTAGGGAGGGGGAGGGACATTGAGGAGCAGTGGCAGGG
>NW_006921618.1:18615679-18616264 GCF_000298275.1 Orycteropus afer afer
AGATCTCAATAGACCTGAGAAGTATAATTGTTCTTTGCCTTTGAGTAGATTCCAACTTTCAGAGATCCTATAGAACAGAGTAGAACTGCCCATAGGGTTTCCAAGGCTGTATAATCTTTAGGGGAGCAGACTACTACATATGGAGCAACTAGCAGGTTGGACTAATTTACTCATGAGGAACCTGTACATAGACCAAGAGGCTGTCATTCAAACAGAACAAGGGGATTCTGCATGGTTTAAAATCAGGAAAAGAACGCATCAGATTGTGTCCTTTCATTATCCTTATTCAATCTGTATGCTGAGCAAATAATCCGAGAAGATGGACTATATGAAGAAGAACGCAGCATCAGGATTGGAGGAAGACTCATTAACAACCTGCTATATGTGGACGACACAACCTTGCTTGCTGAAAATGAAAATGACTTGAAGGATTTACTGATGAAGATTAGAGACTACAATCTGCAGTATGGATTACACCTCAACATAAAGAAAATGGAAATCTTCACAACTGGACCAATAAATAGCATCACAATAAATGGAGAAAAGATTGAAGTTGTTAACAATTTCTTATTACTTGGTTCCACA
>NW_006921618.1:18616364-18617588 GCF_000298275.1 Orycteropus afer afer
TGGTATTGACAAAGAATACTGAAAGTCTCATGGACCTCCAGAAGAGCAAACAAATCTGTTCTGGAAGAAGTGCAGCTGGAATTCTCCTTGGAAGTGAGAATGGCCTGACTTTGTCTCACCTACTTTGGTCATGTTGTCAGAAGAGACCATTCCCTGGGGAAGAATACCATGCTTGGTAAAGTGGAGGGTCAGTTAAAAAGGGGAAGCCTTCAACGAGATGGATTGACACAGTGGCTGCAAGGATCAGCACAGGTATAACAAGGATTATGAGGCTGGCACAGGACCGGGCTGTGTTTTGTTCTGTTGTAAATGGGGTCACTATGAGTCAAAGCCAACTAGATGACAAGTAACAAAAACAACAGCAGTGGGTTGGAACCACCAACATTTTGGTCAGCAGCTGAGCCCTTAACCACCACACCACCAAGGCTCCTCCAAAGGTAGAACAATAGTGACAACTAATATTTATTGAGATAATGGAGTTCGCCATGTGTTGGTCACTGTTCTAAGCCCTTTATGCATATTGCCTTATTTAATTGCATAACAACCCTACTACTATTGACTTCATTTTCCAGATGGGGAAATTGAAGGTGAAAGAGGTTTAATAACTTGGCCAAGTCACACATTGACTAAGGATTCTCCTCAGGGGGCCTCAGGAAGGCTTTCTGGGAGGAAACTTTGACCTGCCCCTCAGGTCAGTAGCCTTTGCAGGTGACCAGAGTGTGGATGGGGAAGAGTGAGGAAGGTATCAAGGTGTGGGGAGCACAGGCTATGTTCAGGAAGGGTGACTCTGAACTCCCTGACAGGCCCTACTATGGGGATCAGAGCTCAGGTGTTAGGGATATGGATGGGGTTCCAACCTGGGTTCAGGACCAACTCCTCTCCTCAACAGCTGTGTGACCATGGCTAAGATAACCAACCTCTCTAAAATCATCAGCTCTTCTGTCACTGGGGGTCATGATTGTATGTAATCCAGTTGGTTGTTATCAGGATGAAATGAGACATAAATTATAAAGTGCTTAGCTTTGTGCTTAAAATAATAATAATAAAAAAAATGATCACTGTTTTTATAATAAGTTCAAGACTGCAGTCCTCTTCCACAACATTCCTAGTCACACTTTCAACAGATGGTATCACTTGGTTGACAGACTGTGGGAGCTCTGGTGGTGCAGTGGTATGGCAGTTAAGCTTGTATGTCAACTTGGCTGGGCCTGGTTGAGTGGCTGG
>NW_006921618.1:18618088-18619288 GCF_000298275.1 Orycteropus afer afer
ATGTCAGTGGTTTGAACCTGCCAGCTGCTGCAAAGGAGAAAGTTGGAAACTTTGTTTCTGTAAAGATTTACAGCCTTGGAAACCCTATTGGACAGTTCTACTGTGTCCTATAGGGTTACTATGAGTCAGAATTGATTCAATGGCAATGGTTTTGGTTTTTGGTTGGTTGACAGACAAAAAATCCAAGGCTCAGAGCAGTGAAGGACCTTGTCAAAGGCCACATGCAGTTACATGGTAGAAGACAGAGTTTCCAGGCCCAGGTAGACTGGGCAGGTTGTAGAGCCTTTGGTCAAATCTTCTGCTTTCCATCCCACTTTCCCTGTTCTCCACCCATGCAGGGAAGGGCAGCCATCTCCACAAATCCCTCAAGATTTCCTTTGGAAGTGCTTTTTGACCAGTATCTCCCCAGGTCACACACTGTCAGGGGAAGCTCATGGTCAGGGCCCAGCACCATCTCACCAGGTACCCACCCAGCTCATGGGAGAGCTGGGCTCAAATGAGGCCAGGGACTCTAGGAGGCTGGAGAAACCTTCAAGGACTCAGAGCTGAGAGCTGACTCTGCCTACCTCCTGTGTCTATCCTGAAGCTCAGCATCATCCCAGAGGGACTTCTAGGGCAGGGTGAGCTTAGGGTGATTATGGGCTCCAGGTAATTTTTTGATACAAAGACCAGGGAGAGACTATGTCAGGGAAAAGCCCACAATGATTTGCATGTATAAAGAATGATAATACTCACTGCTAACATTGATCAAGGAGCTCTGGTAGCATAGTGCCTAAGGCATTTGACTGTTAACCAGAAGGCTGGAAGTTCAAACCCACCAGCCACTCCTCAGAAGGAAAGTTGGACAATCTACTTCTGTAGTGATACCACCTCAGAAACCCAAGGAGGGGTAGCTATGAGTCGGATCTGATTCGACAGCAGTGCGTTTTTAACATTGATCAAACTCAGACTCTGTGCCAGCTGTGCTGATCGCCCAGTATTTATTATCCTGCCATGACAACCTGTTGAGGTGAGTTTGACTTTTATCCTCATTCCACAGATGAGGAAACTGAAGCCTGCACAAGATTTCACACAAATGGCTGGGAGATGGTGAAGCTGGAATCGAAATTCTGGAGTGTGGTGCTGAGGCCTTCTCACCTTGTCTGATTCACTAGGTGCCTGTTGGAGCTCCTCCAGGGGAGTATCAGCAAATTGTACCCA
>NW_006921619.1:0-7323 GCF_000298275.1 Orycteropus afer afer
GCCTCCTCCATCCTCACTTCTAAGGAGTATTCTGATTATTCTTCTTCCAAGGCATAATTATGATTTCCACAGTGGAATGTGTTTGCATAGTCAATAAAACATATGTAAACATCTTTCTGTATTTTCCTTCAGCCAAGCTCTATCTGATATCAGCAATAATATTACTCATTTCATATCCTCTTCTGAATGCAGCCTGAATTTCTGGCAATTTCCTGTCAATATGCTACAACCATTTTTGAGTTAACCTCTGCAAAAATTTAACTTGCATGTGATATTAACAACATTGTTTGATAATTTCCACTTTTTCTTGGCTCTGCTTTCTTTCTTTTTTAACTTTTTATTATGATTTGTGTGAAGTTTTATAAAGCAGATTTGTTCTACATTCAACACTTCATATACATTTTGTTTTGTAGCACTGAATACAATCCCCACAATATAACAGCTCTCTTCCCACTTCCTCCCTGTGGTTACCTTGTGTCCTTCTTGTTGATGTATTCCTGCCTCCCTAGCTTTCTCCCTGTGCAAATGCTGCCCTCTGATCTCCAACGGTTGATTATTCTAGGAGTACATCTCCCTAGTGTAGTTTGTTCAGCTCGTAGACCTGTCTGTTGTTTGGCTGAGAGTTAAACCATAGGGATGAGTGCAATTTCAGGCTGAATATCCATAGGCACCATAGTCTCGGGGGTTTCACCAGTCTTTATCTGGCCAGTAATCCTAGTCTTTTTTTTAATGTTTTTTAATTTTGTTTCACTTTTTTTTTCTCCCACTTTATCCAGGATCTCCAATTTTGATCCCTTTCTGAGTGGTTGGCATTGGTAGCCAGGCATCATCTAGTTCTTCTGGTCTCAGGGTTATATAGGCTAAAAGTCTCATGGTCCATTAATCCTTTGGACTAATTGCTTCCACATGTCTTTGTTTTTCTTCATTATTCTTTGCTCTGGATGAGGAGAGACTAATAGTTGCATCTTAGATGGTTGCTTGAAATCTTTTAAGATCCCAGTTTATACTTACCAAAGTAGGATGTGTAATAATGTTTTTGTGTATTGTGTTGTGCCAATTGACCTTGATGTCTCCCAAGATGATGGTCCTGAGCCTGCAGGCTCAGTGACTCACTCCACTAAGGTTGTGGCAAAGAAGTTATCCTAACTCTGTCCCCATTAGCTCTATAATGCATAACCAAAAAAAAACCCACTGTCATCGAGTTGGTTCTGACTCATGGTGACCCCACTGGGTTTCCAAGGTGGCAAATCTTTATGGAAGTAGATTGCCTAGTCTTTCTTACTCAGAGTGGCTGGTGGGTTTGAATCACCAGCCTTCTGGTTAGCAGTCAAATGCCTTAGACACTCTGCCACCAGAGCTCCTTAGGATATATTACTAGTAGTGTAATTGCTGCATAAAACAGCATTTTTATTTCAGATATTTTAAGGAAGCACCATACCATTTTCCACAGTAGTTATACCATTTTACAATCCCACCATCACTGTATGAGAGTTCTAATCTCTCCATCCCCTCACTAGTATTTGTTGTTTTCTGTCTTGTTGAAATTTTCTATTATTGCTGGACTCAGATGATACATCATGGTTATTTTGATTTGCATCTCTGTAGTGGCTAATGGGGAGCTCTGGTAGTGTCGTACCTAAGGCACTTGACTGCTAACTAGGAGGCTGGTGGTTCAAACCCATCAGCCACTCCTCGGAAGAAAAGTTTGGGCAATCTACTTCCATAGTGATACTGCCTTGGAAACCCAAGGAGGGGTTGATATGAGTCGGATCTGACTTGACGGCACATAACAACAACAACAACAATGGTGGCTAACAATCACAAACATTTCTTCATGTGTTTGTTGGCTACCTGAATATCTTCTTTGGTGAAGTGTCTGGTTCATGTCCTTTGCCCATTTGTGAATTGGATTTTTTGTCTTTTTGATGTTGAGGTATGAAAGTTTTCTATAAACTTTAGAGGTCTCTTTTTTGATTTGTCATTGCCAAATATTTTTTCCCCACTCTGTAGGTTCACCTTTTACTCTTTTGGAGAAGTCTTTTGATGTGCATAAGAATTTAATTTTCAGAAGGTCTCTGTCATCTACTTTATCTTCTGCTGCTTATGCATTTTGGAATATGCTTGACAGTCTATTTTTGTTCCTTTTATTGGATCACTTTTCTACAGAATGGGTAAAAATATGGATCTCTCCTAGTTTTTTGACCAGGTAGCTGTCTTCCAAATTTCCTAGCATGGATGAATGAGTGCTTTGAGCACTGCATCCATTTGCTGAAACATCTCAATTGGTATCCCACCAATTCCTGCAGCCTTGTTTTTGTTTTTTGTCAATGTCTTCAGTGTAACTTGGACTTCATCCTTTAATAACATCAGTTCTTGACCATATACTATCTCCTGAAATGTTTAAACATCAACCAATTATTTTTGGTACAATGACATTGTATATTCCTTCTATTTTCTTTTGGTGTTTCTTCCACTGTTCAGTATTTTGCCCATAAAATCCTTTAATATTGAACTCAAGGCTTGAATTTTTCTGCAGTTCTTTCAGATAAAAAGAATAAACAATTGCAATGAAGAACTCAATAGATGAGGGGAGAGATTTTGAGGAGGCTAGCAGATTCATCAGACCATGATGTAGATCTGATTTCTCCAAAGGAGAGGAAGGAAGGAAGAAAGACCTTAGGTGGCAACATAATTCTAGGAAAGTTTTGGCAAGGCTAATGGGTAGTACTTGAGCCAAAGTCACTTGCCAGACCCATGTCTCTCAGGTTTGGTGTACTATGCTGTCATTAAGTCAGGGTAATCTGTGGGAAGTGTGGCCTTTGTGTGAATGCAGTACACTGTACTCTGGATTCAGAGTACAGCAGCTGTGTTTGTTGGTCAGTTTTATTTTCCACAGTAGGATACCTAAGAGATACAATTTTATGAACAAGACATAGGACAAGAGTAGATATGTTTTGTGTGTGTGTGTGTGTGTGTGTATTGAGAAGGAAATCCATGAATAAGGAACAATGTATGAGAAGAACAAGAGATAATGAAGTTTGGCAGTTTCACAAATTGAAAGGAGGGGAGGGCAGACTCTAGCTAGGTTAGTGACAATGGGGATTGAGAATGGGATGAAGAGTGATCATCTAAATAAAAATAAAGAATTTATGCAAGGTCTAGAAATGAGTGTGGCACATTTACATTTACATGGTTGGAGCATAAAGTGTAAGGTTCAGAGAGGGAGAGTGACTTAGAATGAGGCTGGAGAGATGAGCAGGGATGTGGTCATGATTGGGATTTATCAAAAGAGCAAGGATGAATTATAATGGGCCTTTAAACAAGGGGATGTTATCGGTTTTGAATTTTAGAAGGATCACTCTTGTAGCATGGAGGATGAATTAGAGAGCATCAGGTAAGATCCACTTTGAAGCTATTGGAGGAGTTCAGAGAAAAGATGGTGGTGACCTGGGGTAGAATAGTGGCAATGGAAACAGAAAACTGTGACTTATTCAAATGATATGCATTGTATCACTCACTTATATAAAAAGACAAAAAAAGGCAAATGCATAGAGTCCAAAATTTATTAGTTGTTACGAGTTGTGGGAGGGAGTGGGAAGAAAGGTGAGTTATTGTTTATAGAATGCTGAGATTTGGTTTATGGTGATGGGAAAATGACAATGATTAAGGGTAGGGATGCATAGCTGATTAAGTGCTTTCAGTAAGTTGTACACCTATAAAAGGTTAATTGGCAAAAGTTGTATAAGAGATATGTTTGCAACAACTACAACAAAATAGTAGCATCTTATACTGCTTATGTATAATCAAACATCTCATAGGACTTGGTTTCTTGGTTTGGGGGTTTAGCATTATGGTTTCATGGGACATTCTAGTTTATTGGCCTAATACTGTGTTTACTGCTTCTGTTCTACCTCCCAGTTTGTTGAGTAGTAGCTTGTAAGTGGCTTTAAGGCACAAAAATTGATCTCTATTTAACTGGAGCAAGAGAGGAAGAAAGAGAGTCCAGAATAGGAGGAGGAAATGGAATGTGTGGCTAGTTGCTCCCAGGAAAAACTGCCTCATTTTTCATGAGACCAGAAGAACTAGATGGTACCCAGCTACCATTACTAAACATTTTGATTAAAGATGCTATAGAAAAATCCTGATCAAAAGGGGGAAAATCAAAACACAATTTCAAATTCTTATGGACTCTAGATTTTCTGGAGCCATGGAGGCTGGATGAACTCCTGAAATGATTGCCCTGAGATAATCATTACAACTTAAATAACATAGAGAGGTGAATGGAAGGTATAGACAACAAAGATGAACCCTTTTCCACATACAGTACTGTGTTATCAGTGAAGGCAAACATTGATCTATGGGTGGATAGATGGGTGGACAGGCTGAACTACGAGGTATGTCTCTGCAGGGGGGAGTGTGCCCATGACCATGTATAGGGTTGGCAGACAATGTTTCTACAAGAGTATTTGTATGTTCTGTATGAATTTCCAGGTATATAGTAGAGCTGACAAGGGACAAGGTTGTAGTCACTTCTTGGTCACAGCCAGCTACCCAGAGGGAGTGAGTAGTTGGACCTGTGGGCTCAGGACCACAGTCGCAGGCGACATCAAGCTCAATTGGTATAACATACTACACAAAAACATTGCTCTACATCCTACTTTGGTGAGTAGTGACTAGGATCCTAAAAGCTTGCAAGAAGCCATCTAGATGCAACAATGGGTCTATCCTTGTCCAGAGCAAAGAGGAATGAAGAAAACCAAAGACACATGGAAACAATTAGTCCAAGTGACTGGTACATCATGCGATCCTCAGCCTATAAGACTATGACATTAGAAGAACTAGATGGTGCCTGGCTACCACTGTCAACCACTTGAAGGGGAATCTATGTAGGAAATCCTGGGTAGAATGGGAGAATAACATGCAACAAAACTCAAAATCACACACACAAAAAAATGTTTTGCTGGTCTGATAGAACCTGATGGAACCACTGAGACTATGGTCCCAAGCTGCCTTTCAGGTCTAGAATTGATCCCAGTCCTGTGCCTTCCAGCCAAACAAAAGACAGGCACATGAGCTCATCATTTACAATAGGCAGATACACTCCTTAGAGAGATCAATCATGAGAGAATAGAAGGGCTGTGTATGCATAGGGAGACAGCTAGGGGGACAGGAGTGCATGGGAGGGAAGGATACAGGGAAGAGGTAACTATGGGGAGAAAATGAGAGTGGAGCTGTTGTAGTGTGAGCAATTGCAGTCAATGTCATGAGACAAAGTGTATGTGAACTGCTGTATGGAAAGTGAATTTTCTCTGTAAACTTTCACCTGAATCACAATAAAAATGAAAAAAGCAAAACAAAAAAAAAACCTTATACAAAAAATATCTCCTGAAATCTTCTTAAAACCAGAATAATTTAGCTTAAGTAGAAAAAGTATCTGCTTTTAGCATTATCCTCTTTTTAGAATAATCTATATGGGATCAAACTGACAACAGAAACTCTAAAGATCAGATAGAATCTTTAAAGGACAAAGTGTTTATATTAATAAAGGAGGAACAACTCAGAAAAAATGAAGGTGAGAATGGTTGCACAACTCAAAGAATTAATCAATGTAACCAAATTGTACATGTAGAAAATTTCAAATTGGTGTATTTTTGCTGTGTATATTCTCAATAACAGCAAAATAAAATAAATTATTTGAAAAGACATTTAGAAGGGAAACTCAACAGAATGAAAGAATCCATGATTAATTTGATATGGACATGCAGAAAAGACATGAGTATGTCCATATTTCTTGCTTGGGATCTGGGTAGGAGATGTCAGTCAATCAGATAGAGAATGTAGATAGGAAATTTTGAATAAATATAATGGGCTTTGAATATGTTGAACACAAACCAAGCAGAGGTGTCTAGCAGGCATTTAAATATGTGGGCCTGAGCTTGGGAGTGAGATCTGTCTTGAAAAATAGAAGTGGTTGTTGTAGACATAAGAGTAGATCATAGTCTAAGAGTAGTTGCATAGAGAAGATGTTTCAAGTAATATAAAATGGGCCCAGAACAGAATTTGCGAATCACTAACATTTCATTTATGATTGCATGATATTCTAGTGTAGATGTTTATTATAAATGTGTTACTATTACCTTACTGTCAGACCTTTAAGTTTCTTCCCTGATTTTTAACTCTTACAAATAAACTTCCACTGAAATGTTTTGTTCTTAAATCTTTGTCCAAATTTCAGATTATTTTCTTAGGATACATACCCAGAAGTGGAATTACCACTTCAAAGTGAAGAGGTGCTTGGGAACCAGGTGATTATTTAAAGGATCCTAGTGAACAAAGTGGGATATGAGATGGCTCAAGAAAAGATCATGGCTCATCTTTCCACAAGAGAAGGCTAGGCCTCTTTAGAGTATCTTAGATGTTAGAAGTAATTGAAGAAGTGTTTGGTGCCATCAGACAGAAATAAACCCTCAAAGACGGACTCAGGAGAAATTTGTGAACTGAAAGTTCTCTCCCAAGATTTTCTAGGGAAGAGAAGGGATAGTGTTCAATTTGAGATTAGGAACATAGAGGACAGTTGTTGTTGTTAGGTGACATCAAGTCATTTCCAACTCATAGTGACCTTGTGTACAGTAGAATGAAACACTACCCAGTCCTACACTATCATTAGAATCTTTGCCATGCTTGAGTGCCTTCCAACCTGAGGGACTCATCTTCTGGCACTATACCAGACACTGTTTCCTTGCTGTTCATACTGTTTCAGAAGCTTTTTTTTTTTTTTTCCAGAAGAGGACCTGGCCACATCTTTCTTCCTAGTCTTTTTTAGTCTGGAAGCTCTGCTGAAACTTGTCTACCATGGATGACTCTCGGTATTTGAAACATTGGTGGCATAGTTTCCAACATCACAGCAATATACAAACTACCACAGTATGACAAACTGACAGACAAGTGGTAGGTAGCAGTAGAGGTATCTTGAATTGGATCTTGAGTCCAGAAAATTGTCTAGTAGGAAGAGAGAAGTAGAGAGGAGGGCCCTCAGACAGCTGACTCACTGGAGTTAGGGTCAAATAGTGCTTTCTGCCACAGATTTTTGGGACATAAAACATCAGTCTATGTGTTCACACATGCCCTTATCTGTTGTGCCCAGGTTATGAAGGAGTAGTTCGGGGTGAATAAATTGCCAACATGCGACAATGCAAAAAGTAATAGGAAAGTTTATTAGCTAACTTAAGTTAGGGTCCTTGCTTTCACCCTCACAGTGGGTTGAGCAAAAGACCCCGTGCTCTTACATTAAGAAATATTTATAGAGAAACATAGGGTGGAGTA
>NW_006921619.1:7493-16427 GCF_000298275.1 Orycteropus afer afer
GAGAGGCTTCTTGGAGCCATGCAGATTTCTGATAAAAGGCTCTGAGGTATGGGACATTTACTATAGGTATTAGGGCTCAGCATGGGACGTGTCAATCTACCTGGAGGCATTAGGGCTCAGCATGGGACGTGTCAATCTCCATACTAAAGGCTTCTGGTTAAGAGACCTTTCAGGCTTTACATATCCAGACTAGGTAAGTAGCCACAGAGTTTTCCATTTTAACAATATCACTAATCAATCTTTTTGATACAGTGACATTCTAATACAATGACTTAGTTGGTGATTCATATTTCTGTATCATGGAAACTCTGCTTTCTAGAACTCCTAATGTGGCATCCAACCTCAATTATTTACTAATCCTGGGCTTTGCAGAGAATGAACTAATGGAAAGGTGCTAAGAATTCCTATATTGTTTTAAAGGGAGCTCTGGTGGCCTTGTCGTTAAAGTATTGCGCTGCTAATCAGAAGGTCGGCAATTTGAACTCACAAGCTGCTCTGTGGGAGAAAAATGAGACAGTCTACTTCTGTAAAGATTTACAGCCTTAGAAACTCTATGGGGCAGTTCTATACTGTCCTATAGGGTTGTTATGAGTCAGAATCAACTTGAAGGCAGTGGGTTATATTGTTTTAAGGTAATATAGGAAAAGCAACAATAACAAAAAGATGAAAACGCTTGTTTTCAGCTTCATCAATGTAGTTAGTTTTCACCTAGATTGAGTTAATGTAATTCACAATTCACCTTGTTCCCAAAACAAAGCACAACCTTCCTGAGGCTACTCAATCTTTATTAGGTTTTTCTTCCACAAAAGGCAGTGCTTGCTGAGCAAATTCACTGCCTTCTGGGATAATATGTTCTATAGTATTGTCCTCAACACCTGAGGTGTGCTTTCTGGAATACCAAGCAGTTACTGACAGCTGAGTCTGTGTGCTGGTATGTTTATCATAAAAACAAGCCACTTTCTTGTCACCTTGTTTCACCTGAGGGTAGTGGAGTTGGACAAGCGGCAAATTTGAGATGACAGACACACTAATCACTTACAATTTAACATAAACGTAACTTAATAAAGGTACTAAAGAAAAAAGTTTGACAAAATATAACAAAGCCCATGCTATCTCCAGATTAGATGAGACGACCCATTTCTAAGCACCTTGATGTACAAGTCAAGAGCCAGAATAGCACTCTTAACCTTCCACAGAGTAACCTAATGCCAGGGCTCTAACCTATAGAAATATTTTAAAATAAAGAAAATGAAAAACCTTATCTGTCTATAGTAAAGTGAGGGCATTGGTGGCTCACTGGTAGAATTCTTACCTTCCATGAGGAGACCAGGGTTCCAGTCCCAGCCAATGCACCTCAAGTGCCACTACCTGTCTGTCACTAATAGGTTGTGTATGGTTAAATAGGTTTCAGCAAAGCTTCCAGACTAAGATGGACCAGGAATAAAGACTTGGTGATCTACCAGTAATGATAATGGTAGATTGCAAATGATCCAATCCCGTTGTGCCTGGGGTCATAATGAATTGGAGGAGGTCAGCAAAATAGTAGTTAGCAACAAATTAAGGATATATTGCAACATTATTATCATTATTAGTCGTTTTTTTTGTTGTCATGTGGGTGAAATTTTAGAGAGTAGATTTGTTTTCCTTCCAACAGTTCATATACATTTTGTTTGGTGACACTGGTTACACTCCTCAGAATGTAACAGCCCTCTTCCCACTTCCTATAGTTACATTCTCCCTGTGACCTTCTTTCCTGTGCATTCCTGCCACCCTAACTTTCTCCCTGTGCAAATGTCACACTTCTGTTCTCTCATGGTTGATTGTTCTAAGAAGTACATCTCTCTGGTATAATTATTCAGTGTGTGAGTCTGCTGAGAGTTAAGTCACAGGAGTGAGTTCAATTCTAGGCCTGAAGGGTGACTCAGGGTCATAGTGTTGGGGGTTTCACCAGTCTCCATCAGACAGGTAATCTTGTTTTTTTAAGTTTTTGAATTTTGTTCCACATTTTTTTCTCCCACTCTATCCAGGATCTCCAGTTTTGATTCCTTTCTAATTGATTGGCATTGGTAGCCAGGCACCATCTAGTTCTTTTGGTCTACACCACACCACCAAAGCTCCTATGGTCTATTTGTCCCTTGGATTAATTGTTTCCATGTGTCTTTGATATTTTTCATTCTTCTTTGCTCTAGACGAGGAGAGACCAGTAGTTGCATCTTAGAGAGCCACTCACAAGCTTTTAAGATGACAGTTGCTGCTCACCAAAGTAGGGTGTAGAACAATGTTTTTGTGCGCTACATAGTGCCAAGTGAGCTTGATGTCTCCCTGACCATCATCCTGAACTTGTAGGGCCAACAACTCACTCTGTTAATGTGCTTGGTTGTGGCTAAGAACTTAACTTTGCTCCCTGTTCACTCTATTATATATATGGAGATTTTTATAGCACATACATATAGCACATTCCTGTTTGCTTACCCATACTTGATTACCTTGTCTGTCTACCTATGTATCACCTGGTGGCCTAGTGCCTAAGGCATTTGACTGCTAACCAGAAGCCCGGCAGTTCAAACCCACAAGCTACTCCTCCAAAGGTAGATTGGGCAATCTACTTCCATAGTGATACCATCTTGGAAACCCAAGGAGGGGTTGCTATGAGTCAAATCGACTCGATGGCAGTGAGTTCGGTTTAGTTTCATCTGACAACATGACCAGAGTAGGTGAGATGAAGTCTGGCCATTCTTGCTTCCAAGGACTATTCCGGTTGCACTTCTTCCAGGACAGATCTGTTCATTCTTCTAGCAGTCCATGGTACTTTCTGTATTTTTCGCCAATACCACAATTCAAAAGCATCAACTCTTCTGTATTCCTTATTCATTGTCCAGCTTTCACATGCATATGAGGCGATTGAAAACACCATGGATTGAGCTAGGCACACCTTAGTCTTTAAAGAGATATCAGCGCTTTAAAGAGGTCTTCTGCAACAGATTTGTTCAGTGTGATATGCCATCTGATTTCTTGACTGCTGTTTCCATTGATGTTGATTATGGAAGCAAGTAATATGAAATCTTTGACAATTTCAATCTTTTCTCTATTTAATGTGTTGCTGCTTGTAAGTCCAGTTTTGAGGATATTCATTTTCTTTATGTTGAGGTGTAACCCATACTGCAGACTGTAGTATTTACTCTTCTTCAGTAAGTGCTTCAAGCCATCTTCACTTTCAATAAGCAAGGTTGTGTCGTCTGCATGTTACATGTTGCTAATGAGTCTTCCTCCAATCTTGATGCTGCATTCTTCTTCATACAGTCCAGCTTCTTGGATTATTTGCTCAGCATACAGATTGAATAAAAATGGTGAAAGGGTACTATGGATACTGTGCCTAAACCAAGCCACGGTATTTACAATAGTCTCGTATGCATGTGAATGCTGGACAATGAGTAAGGAAGATAAGAAAAGAATTGATACATTTGAATTACAGTGCTGGTGAAGAATCCTGAAAATACCATGGACTGCCAGAAGGAACAAATTTGTCTTGGAAGAAGTATAGCTGTAATGCTCCCTGGAAGCAAGAATGGCCAGACTTCATCTCATGTACCTTGGTCATGTTATCAGAAGTGATCAATCCCTGAAGAAGGACATTATGCTTGGTAAAGTAGAAGCAAAACAGAACTCACTGCCATTGAGTCAATTCTGACTCATAGCAACTCCTACTGGGTTGCCAAGGCTGTAAATTTTTATGGAAGTAGATTGCCTCATTTTCCTTCCAAGGAGGAGCCAAATGTCTTGCCCAGTATGCCATAAAGACTCCTTTTGTAAAGTAGAGGATCAGCAGAAAAAAGGGGAAGACCATTAGTGAGGTGGATTGAGACAGTGGCTGCAACAATGGTCCCAAACATAGCAAAGGTTGTGACAATGGGGGTGGACTGGGCAGTGTTTTGTACTGTTGTGTATAGGGTTGCTGTGAGTTGGAACAGACTAAGTGGCACCTACCAACAATAAGATGTTTTTTTTCTTGTTTCTTATTCAGGTTAGAAGCCTTATTAATTTTTTTGTGCTTACCTTGTTGTTGTTGTTATGTGCCATCGAGTGGGACCTGACTCATATATAATCATAAAAAAAAAGCAAACAAAACAAAAACCAGACTCACTGCTGTCAAGTTGATTCGACTCATAGAGACTCTCCCTTGGGTTTCTGAAGTGATATCTCTATGGAAGTAGATTGTCCAGTCTTCCTTCCGAGGAGTGGCTGGTGGGTTTGAATCATCAGCCTTCTGGTTAGCAGTCAAATGCCTTAGGCACTATGCCACCAGAGCTCTTATATATATATATATAAAATTTTTGAACTCCTTATCAGATACTTTTATTGCCTGTATTTCTTCAGAAAATTTTCCTAGTTCTATATTTTGGTCACTTGCTTCTACTGTCTTATCCTGTTTCTTTGTTTGAATTGAAATTGTATGTCTTTAAGACATTTTGAAGTTGTTGTTTTTATTTGTTGGTTATGAGTTGGATTGTTTCACTCTAGTTTTTTGTTTTATGTTGTTTCATTTTTTTCCAGGTGGGTAGGAACTCCTTTCGTTATTAGCTTGGCAGCACAGGGCACTCCCTTGGTGTCTGGGTTGGTGGAATGACTGTTGGGAATGTGGCCACAGGTCTCTATCATAAAATGGAACTCCAGGTGAAACATTCAGATGTCGTCCACTCTTTGTCACTGATCTAGTAGTGCAGGAGCTGCTGGTGGTGCTCTTCCATTGGATGAGGTGGTTCGTGCAGCAGATATGACTAACTAGTGGGGAGTTAATATCTTCTTCTCTTTAAATGGGACAGGAAAGAAAAGAAAAATACCCTAAGGAGAAGAAGAAGAGAAGAAAAAGAAAAACAGACACTAAAAATAAACATTAACAAATAGAGGAGAAGAAGAATAAAAGGAGGTTTGGACAGGAAAGATTGACAAAAAATTAAAGGAGAGGGAAGGTAAAGAAATGAACAAATAAAAAGGCAGAAAAATTGAGGAAAAGAAAAGGAAAAATATTGAGAAAGATAATGGGAAAATAAGAAAGCTGAGGAGAAGGGACTTTTGTAGTTATGATCAGCCAGCATTGATCCACCAGGGCATTTGCCTATGGAGGGAAAAGGAGTCCAGCACAAGTGGGCATCTCCAAGAAAAAAGGCTGCAGGTGTGTGTCTCTTGTGTTCAGTGTGAGAGAGATCAGCCAGTGACACAAATGCGGGAAGGGGGAGCCACAGCCTCTGGGTCTGTCTTTTTGGAGTGGTTTTCTGAGAATGGTTAGGCTGCAGAAGAGGTGGCCAGAGGATCTGGGTGGGACTTTCCTATTCACTAGTTTGATGGGTGGGAGCAGGGAGAGTTTTCACCCCTCGCTGGGGAACTGTGGTTGTTGGTGCAGAAAATGCAAATCTCCAGTTGCAATTCACTCACATGGGTCTGCCACCCTTCTGGACACACACAGCTGTTTATCCAGTTCCTGCCTAGGAGCGCTGGTGGTGTAGCCTAAGGCACTTGACTGCTAACCAGAAGGCTGGCAGTTCAAACCCACCAGGCACTCCTCAGAAGGAAGGTTGGGCAATCTACTTCTGTAGTGATACTGCCTCAGAAATCCAAGGAGGGGTCACTATGAATTGGATTCAACTCAATGGCAGTAAGTTTTTTCAGTTGCCTAGACTCAAGTTAAAGACCACCATGAAACTAGCTTCTTCAACCACCCCAACACAGGTCTTTCCCCTCATAGAGGGGAGAGGTGCCAGGAATGAGTGGGTGTCTCTTATAGAGGAATCTGCAGAGATATGGCCCTTGTGTTCAGTGAGAAAAAGATTTGTCAGTGAGTCAGGCAACAGAGAAGTAAGCTTCAGCCCCTGGCTCTGTCTGTTAAAGGCAAGTTGTTGGGGATGGCTAAGTTGCTGTGGGGGTGGCCAGAGATCCAGGCAGGTAAGGATCAGGGCTTTCCTAGCCACCAGGTTGGTGGAGGCAGAAAGAGTATTTACCATTAGGTGTCAGAAAGATGTGTGTTTGTTACACTGGAGAGTGTAGCTCTCCAGTTGTGATTCACTGGCATGGATCTGGTGCCCTTCTGGGCACTCAGCTGTGTATCCAGTAGCCCAGATTCAGTTAAGGGAGAAGTCACCCTGAGTCTAGCCATCCTATCACCTGAGTCTTACCATCCTTGTTTCTAAGGAGTATTCTGGCTACACTTCTTCCAGGATGGATTTGTTTGCTTTTCTGGCAGTCTATGGTATTTTAGTGTTCTTCACCAACACCACAAATCAAATGCCTCAATTCTTCTTTGGTCTTCCTTATTCATTGTCCAGCCTTTGCACATATATTAGGCAATAGAAAGTACCATGGTTTGGATCAGGCACACCTTAGTCTTAAAAGTGATATCTTTGATTTTTAATCCTTTAAAGAGGTCTTTTGCAGTAGATTTGCCCAATGAAATACATTGTTTGATTTCTTGACTGCCACTCCCATAGACGTTGATTGTAGATTCAAGTAAAATGAAATTCTTGACAACTTCAATATTTCCTCCCTTAAGAAAGATTTTTAAAGTTTTATATAATCCTTTTATAGGAATTAAAAACAAACTAAAAAATGTAATAATCTCTCTGCATTATAATACCACTATCTAATCTATATTCCTGTTTCCAGTTGTAACCATTTTTAATACCATGGTGCATTTCCTTCTCACCATCTATGGATTTCCCAGTGCCATTTTTCTATAATGAGATTATATTAAATCTATTGTTCTACAACATGCTTTTATTGCTTAATGGTAAATGTTGGAAATATTTTCCACAACAGTCATTGCTATTATTAACAGCACATTATATGTTGAAACATCCATTGAATTTCCCAGAATAAATATATTGTAATTTATTTAACCATTCTTCTACGGATGCATATTTAAATGGTTTCTTTTTTTTTAACTCTGCAAACAATGATCCAATGAGCATTATTGCATATATATTTGGGTGCTTATTTGAATATTTCTGTAGGATAATAACCTTAAAATAGAATTTTAATAGCTACTTCCAAATTGTCCCACATAATCTTTTCCATTAAATATTCCAACAAATGAAATTAACAATGCCTGCATCAAAACAGTGAATATTCTCAAACTTTGGGATTTTGGCCAGTAAATGACTTCTCATTATTTTAATTTCAATTTTTTCCAAAGGAATTTTAATAACTATTCATATTTATTTCTCTATGAACCATTATTTGTATCTTATAGTTTTTAAGCAGGAAAAAGAAAGAAAATCACTGAAAGAACCATATCTTAATACTAGTTTAGAGAATAGAATTGCAGGTGAATTCTTTTCTGTGTTTAAAAATGTAATTATACTAAAGTTTTTTTTTTTTTTTTTTTTCAATGTAAAAAGGAGTCACAAGTATCTCTATAGCTATTCTTTAGTTACTTCTGCTCCCTCACAAACCTCTTGGGGACTATTTATTAAAAATAAGCTTATACTCTGAATTGGTCATGGAAAGCCAGAATGCGTTGCTCACTGTTTGAGGCTGCACACTTTTAATAAGCTTGAAACGACAATACTTCTATGGTGGATCCAGAATCTATGTGTCATCTCTTCTGAAAATTTGGCATTAGTATGCATCACCTATCCATGCTATCCATGCCTAAGGCACTTGACTGCTAACCAGAAGGCTGGTGGTTCAAACCCACTAGCCACTCCTCGGAAGGAAGATGGGGCAATCTACTTCCGCAGTGATATGCCTAGGAAATCCAAGGAGGGGTTGCTATGAGTCGGCTCCGGCTCAATGGCACATAACAACATAACAACAACATCCATGCTTACAGCTGGTAAATTATATAAATAAATTGCACATGAAACTACTGAAAGATTCAAAGTGCCAAAAATGAATGATCTCATGAAGGATATATTTCACTAAGGAAATGATTTATTATTTCATACCATATAACGTAACCTTGTCCATACCATATAACATAACCCATACCTGAGCACTGTGGCTTTGTTTGGTGCTCCTGAATACTTTCTGGTATAGAAGGGAGTGTAAATTGTTGAAGCACATGCCAGGATACTCAGGACAAGCTAACTTCAAGACTCTATCTATTCCAATCATTTCCTTCATGATTTCTGCTGGGCAGGAGTTGGCTACAGGGGTTTCTGGGGAAACAGTACACAGATTGGAAGGAGGAGAGAGAGAAGCAAGGACAAGGGTTACTAGGCTGTTGCTGTAATTGAACACAAGTTGAGGAGCGAACAAACTCAGAAGTGAAAATAACTGAGGAGGATTCAATCCCTGTGGTTGGATTTTGGAGTTAGACCGACTTGGATTCAAATGTTCACCTGGACTCTTTTTAGTTGCGGGACTTTGAGGATGAAGTATCTATTTTAATCTCAGTTTTCTTCAACATAAAATGGGGATAATAATTCAATTGGCCTGAGAGTTATTGTGGGAATTAGATGAGATAATGGGTGTAAAGTTTGGTAGTGTTACTGCTCAATAAATTGGGGCTTTTGTTTATTTATTATTTTTTTAAGTTTTATCAGGCTAGAATTAGGTGGTAGGGATCCGATCATGGAGATCAGCCTTAGAGTTTGGACTCTATAACCTAGAATGTGGGGAAAGAAAAAGTAGCCTGTCTTGTCTCCTTTATTCCAAGCTCATGCCTCAGTTTCCTGTTTGTTTTTCCCAGTTCCTCAAGGATTTGGAACCAGTGCAGGTTCTCCTGAGAATGAAAAATTAAGCTATTTGACATATGCTTATTTAAATTACCCTGCAAATGGCAGAATTGGTTTCAGATAATATGAGGATAAAGTGGACCAGATGGGATCTCTGGAGGTGAGGGCAGGGAGCCAGGCAGGAAAGTACTGACAGTAGAGGGTTTGAGAGGCTTTTTGGGGAAAGAGAGAGAGAGAGAGAGAGAGAGAGAGAGAGAGAGAGAGA
>NW_006921619.1:17281-18447 GCF_000298275.1 Orycteropus afer afer
CATTCTATTTTGTAACATTTACTACAATACAGTGTAACAGCATTCTTCCCACTTTCTTCCTGCACCTATTCTTTCCCTTCCACCTTCCTTCCCACGCCCTCCCACCTTTCTAGCTCTATCCCTGTCCTCTCAATCTCATATACTTGATTGCTGTAATGACTGCATACCCTCCTAATATTGCGGTTCAACTTATAGGCTTGTCTAGCATTTGACTGGCAGTTGAGCCAAAAGACTTAAGCTCAGTTCCTGGCTTGAAGGGTGTCTAAGAACCACAGCTTTTGGGGTTCCATCAGTCTACATCAGACCAGTGAGCCTGGTCTTTTTTATGAGTTTGAATTTTACTCCACATTTTGCCCCACTGTATCTGGGACCTTTTGTTGTGATCCATTTCAAAGTGGTCAGCACTGGTAGCAGGGTATAATTTCGATCTGGTCTCAGGGTTGTGGAGCTGTGGTTCATGTGACTAATTTTTTCCTTGTGTCTTTGATATTGTTCACTCGTCTTTACTCTGGACAGAGAGAGACCAATAGCTGTATCTTAGATAGTCTCTCACAAGCTTTTATGACCTCAGTCACTACTCACCAAAGTAGGATGTAGGACATTTTCTTTGTGGACTATATTGTGCAAATTGACCTAGTGTCCCTGAGACTGTGGTCCTGAGCCTTTTTACCCAGTGACTCATTGTGATAGTTAGGATTGTGTGTCAACTTGGCTGGATCATGATTCTGAGTGGTTTAAGCAGTTGTAATGTAGTTATTCCCATGATAAGATCTGGTGGATGTGCTTGGAGCCACCAATTGGTTGAAAGGGAGTTTCCCTAGGAGTGTGCCTGGCTTCCAATATATATATGGACATCCTGGGAAAATAAGAGAACTTCTGTGGATCTGGTTCTTATTGTTCTGCCTACAACTGTCCATGAGACAACAATCCACCCTTCTCCCTGGTAATCTTGGATTCATCATCCACCAAAGTCAACAGCTGGTATAATGCCTGCCAACCTTGAACTCATCAGCCCCTGCAGCTGCTTGAGTTGGGAAAAGCCTTTGCATATGATCCAGGAACTTGGGACTTGCCAGACTCTAAGGAGCTCTGGTAGCATAGTGCCTAAGGCACTTGACTGCTAACTAGAAGGCTGGTGGTTCAAACCCACCAGCGACTCCTCAGAA
>NW_006921619.1:41261-43212 GCF_000298275.1 Orycteropus afer afer
GTTTAGTCCAATTCTGCATCCTTTCCTTCAAGGCTCAGGGGTCCAAGATTATCTTCTGTGTCTGTGTTAATTGGTTTCCCTTTTCTTTGTTGAAGAGGGACTGTGCAATCCTTCTGCCTAGTCTGCCATCTTGCCCCGCCTGCTGTTGTCTAACTCTTGTGCTCCTCTCTGTGTCTTTCACTACCTTGATCATTTTGTTCTGACCTCCCCCTTATTGTATATTGCCTTTCCCTTCACCCAAGTTAATACCTGTCTACCCACTAGTTGGTAATTTATCCCTGCCACCCCTGGTAATCTTCAAAGAATGATTTTTTTCTGTGTGTAAATCTTTTCTTAATTTTTTTCAGTAGTGATCTCATGCAATGATTGTCCTTTTGTGATTGACTAATTGAACTCAGCATAATGTTTCCTAGATTCATTGATGTAATGAGATGTTCCACAGATTCAGCATTATTTTTTAATGTTGTGTGGTATTCCTTCGTGGTATGTAGCATATTGATGGACATTAAAAAAAACCACTGCTGCTGAGTCTGATCTGACTCATAGTGACCCCTTCTTGGATTTCCAAGGCAGTACCACCATGGAAGTAAATTGCCCAATCTTCCTTCCAAGGAGTGGCTGGTGGGCTTGAACCACCAACTTTTTGGTTAGCAGTCAAATGCCTTAGGCACTACACCACCAGTTCTTTCAATCTTTTTACTACTGTGAATAATGCTGGGATGAGCAAGTGTGCAAATATCTTTTGGTGTCACTGCTCTTATTTCTCTAGGATATATATCTAGTAATGCTGGATCATATGGTATTTCTATTTCCTTCTTTTTAAAGAAGCACTGTACTGCTTTCCACAGTTGTTGTACCATTTTACAGTCCCACCAGGAATGAATGACAGGTATGGTCTCTCCGCACCCTCACCAACATTTGTTGTTTTCTGTTTTTTTGAACTTTGCTATTAATGCTGGGGTGAGATTATATCTCGTTGTTGTTTTGATTCGCATCTCTCTAATGGCATTTCTTCATATGCTTGTTGGCTGCCTGAAAGTTTTCTTTGGTGAAGTGTCTGTTCATGTCCTCTGCCCATTTTTTAATTGGATTTCTTGTCTTTTTTTGTTTGTTTGTTTGTTTGTTTGTTTGCTTGACTATGGGTTGATGTTTTCTATACATTTTAGAGATTAGTCCATTGTCAGATATATCATTGCGAATATTTTTTTCCCAGTCTGTATGTCCTCCTTTCACTTTTTTGATGAAGCCTTTTGATGCACATAAATGTCTAAATTTTAGAAGGTCCTAGTCATCTAGTTTGTATTCTGCTATTTGTGCATTTTGAGTAATGTTTGAAAGTGTATTTATACCATATAACATGGCCCCTAAATTTGCCTTTATTTTGTCTTTGATGACCTTTTTGAGTTTTACATTTAGATCTTTGATCCATTTTGAGTTTTTTTTTTTTTTTTATTGATGTGAGATACAGATCCTGTTTCATTTTTCTGAAAATGGATATCCAGTTTTGCTAGCCCTATTTGTTGCAGAGACTGTCTGTTCCCCATTTAATGCTTTTGGCAATTTGTCAAAGATCAGCTGACTAGGCAGATGAATTTACTTCTGGATTTTCAATTCTGTTTGATTGGTCTGTCTGTCTATCACTGTACCAGGCCTGTTTTAACTACTGTGGCTGTATAGTAGGTTTTGAGATTGGAAAGTGTGAGACCCCCTACTTTGTTGTTCTTCTTTAGTAGTAGTTTACTTATCCAGGTCTCTTTCTTTTCCATATAAAGTTGTTAATTAGTTTTTTCATCTCTGTAAAGAATAGTGATGGAATTTAGATAGGGATGACATTGTATTTGTAGATTGCTTTGAGTAGTATTGTCATTTTTACAATGTTTTATCTTCCTATCATGACCATGATATATTCTTCCATTTATGTAGGTCTCTTGGTTTCTTATGGTAGTGTTTT
>NW_006921619.1:44558-52071 GCF_000298275.1 Orycteropus afer afer
GAGACACCTTAGCTAAGCCTCCTCTCTTTCTATCTCTTCTCATTCTCTTACTGTCTCTGTAAAGTGACCATTTGTTGTGCTGGTAACAGCAGATCATGTGGTTCTTTTCCTTAGTTTTATTTTTGTAATTGATTATATTGATTGTTTTTCTAATGTTGAACCATCTTTGCATACCTGGTATGAATCCCAGTTGGTCATGATGTATTATTTTTGTGATATATTGTTGGAGTCTACTGGCTAGTATTTTGTTGAGAATTTTAATGTTCATAAGGGACACTGGTCTATAATATTTTTTTTTAGTGATGTCTTTGCTTGGTTTTGGTTTCAGGGTGATGCTTGCTTCATGGAGTGAATTTGGTAGAATTCCATCCTTTTCTATTTTCTGGAATAGTTTGAGTAGAATTGGTGTCAGCTTTCGTTTGAATGTTTGGTAGACTTCACCAGTGAAACCATCTGGGCCAGGATTTATATATACATATATATATATGTTGTTATTGTTTTTATGTGCCATCGATTTGGCCCCAACTCAAAGCGACCCCTCCTTGGGTTGCCGAGGCAGTATCACTACGGAAATAGATTGCCCAGTCTTCCTTCTGAGGGGTGGCTGGTGGGTTTGAACCACCAGCCTTCTGGTTAGCCGTCAAGTGCCTTAGGCACTATAATACCAGAGCTCCCCCTATGTGTGTGTGTGTGTGTGTGTGTGTATATAATGTCTTTTTTTTTTTTAATGACGTGTTCAATGTCTTCTTTCTGATAGATCTGTTCAAATTTTCTACCTGATATTGTGTTAGTTTGGATAGGTAGTGTGTTCCTAGAAATTTGCCCCTTTCTTCTATGTTTTCAAATTTGTTGGAGTATAGTACTTCATAGTAGTTTGTTATCATCTTTTTTATTTCACTTGATTCTGTTGTGATATTGGCTAATTTCACTTGTTATTTGCATTATTTTCATCTCCTTCTTTTCTTTTATTAAATTTGCTAGTGGATTGTCAATTTTATTAATCCTTTTACAGAAACATCTTCTAGTCTTGTTGATTCTTTGTATTGTTTCTCTGGTTTTTGTTTCATTTATTTCTGCTCAAGTCTTTAATATTCCCTTTCTTTTAGTGACTGTAAACTTTATTTGCTGTTCTTTTTCTAATAGTTGAAGATATTGGGTTAAGGTATTGACTTTGATTCTTCTTTTTTGATGTGTGTACCTATCACCATAAATTATCCTCTGAGTACTGCTTTTTCTGTGTCCCAAAGATTTTAGTATGTTGCATTTTCATTCTTGTTTGATTCAAGGAATTTTTTAAATTTCACTTTTTATTTCTTCTACCACCCAGTAGTTTTTAAGTAGGGTATGATTCAGTTTCCATATATTTAATTTTTTTTTCTGATCTTCCTGTTGTTGATTTCTAATTCTATAGCATTTTGATCTGAGAAAGTGCTTTGTAGGATTTAAAAATTTTTAAATTTATTGAGGCTTGCTTTGTGGACTAACATATGCTCTATTTGGGAGAGAGTTCCATGTTCACTGAAAGAAATATACATTTCCACTCAAAGTAATTATTGATTGGTATGAATTATTATTTTGATGTTAAAGTTCATTAATTTTCTTTGTGGTTATGCAGTAATTTATTATTATCTTTCCAAGTTTAAAGCTGTCAGTTCTATTTTGATATTGTCCTGACATCCTCTTCATTTGGAAGTTCTGTAACTACATCATTTATTCCCTCTTTTTGCTTTGTAGTTATCCTTTACAAATTGATATCTCTTGTTCTCTATTTTCTGCTTTCTAAATTTACTTTATTTTTAATACTTCTATATATGGGTTAATCTCCAGGTGATATTGCAGTATGTCATATCTACAGTTTTTGTCTGCCATTGATTGTTCTCTTTCCAGAGGACTCCATTTAGCATTTCTTGAAAGAATGGTCTGGCTTTTAAAAATTCTCTTTGTTTCTGTTTATCTGAGAATGTCTTAATTTCAACATCATATTTGAGAGACAATCTTGCTGGATATATAATTCTTGGTTGGCAATTTTTTTCTTTCAGTGTTTTATATATGTCATTGTAATGACTTCTTACTGTGTAGTTTCTGCCGAGAAATCAGAACTTAGTATTATTGGTTCTCCTTTGTAGGTGACTTTGTTTTCCTGAGCTGCTTTCTAGATTCTTTCTTTTTCTTTGGCTTTGGAAATTTTGATTATGGTATATCTTGGTGATTTTCTTTTGTCCTCTATTCTCTTTTGGAATTCACTGATCTTCTTGAATGCATGCCTTCTCATCTTTCATGATGTGGGGGTAGTTTTTTTCCAACAAATTAGCAATTTTCTTGGTGCTTTTTATTGTCTTTTCCTATTCTGGAATTCCAGTCACATGTAAGTTATTCCCCTTCATGGTGTCCCAAATGAATCTTAAGCTTTCTTCATTTTGTTTAATCCCTTTTACTGATTGTTCTTGCAAATGATTGATGTTGAGATATTTGTCTTCAGTCTCACCAATTCTGTTGTCTACTGATTTAATTCTGTTCCTTTGTCCTTCTAATGCATTATGCATTTCTGAAATTTTAGCATTAATTATTCAAAAACCCCAGAAAGATTGGTCTCATCTCCAAATGCTCACCAAAGAAAAATAGAAAATCCAATAGTTGACTAGTGCTGTAATGTTGAACACTGTCACAATATGTTGATATGGGACACTGCTCTCACAAGTGCTTGTCCAGGCATAATGACACCCTTGTTGTCACAAGGTACAATGGTACCCAATGGTAGACCTCCAAAGTTATTTCTTTCCTTATGCTTCTGAGGTCAGTCATTGCTTTTCCAAAAATGACTCCATGACTGAGTTAAATTTGGACAAACTTTTAAGCCTCAGCCAAATCTAGCACTGATGTCAACATTTTCCCACACAAATGTCTGGCCCAGGTACGTCTTGTCTCTTTGGTAGGCCACACACTTGTTAGGACTATCCAAATACAAAAACAATTTTTATTTCTTTAATGTTATTGAACTTCAAAAACAGAAAGGATAAAAATTTTTCTTCCGGAGACTTTTAAACACCTTATTCAAATTATCTTGCTCTCTCCACAAGGTTTTCCACATTGAGTATATTATAATGATAGAAAAATTTCATTAAGCATCTGCCACTACTGAGTCCTGGAGGAATGTGCTAACTTATATTAGGTGTGGCTATCTAAGGACAATTTTAAGTTTTGGTCACAGATCCTTGGTCTCAGAAAGCAGACAAAGTTTTGCATTCTTCAATACTTGGTTCTCTACCTTATGTACCATATGATAGACAGTGAGAACATTGTTTTGCTTTTTTCAGGAAAAACCCCATATCTAAATTCTGTTATTCCTAAATTTTGAATTAATCCATTTTTATCATGTTTATGTGATTTCATATAGATATATTATGAATTCTAATACACAATTCATGTTATTTTGTGAAAGATAAAACATAATTGCAAAGATATTTTAAAATAAGGTAAATAGTTATTTCTACCCACCAACCATAAGATGGTTATTGTTTTAAAGGGTAAAGACGTTGTTAGATTACTGGTCATACAGTGTTGTTGCTGTTAGGTGCTGTCAAGTCCGTTTTGACTCATAGTGACCCTATGCACAACAAGAATGAAACACTGCCTGATCTTGTGTCCTCATTATCATTACCATGCATGAGCCCATCGTCACAGCCACTGTATCAATCTATCTCATTGAGGGTCTTCTCTTTTTTCACTGACCTTTTACTTTACCCAGCATAATATTTTTCTCTAGGAACTGGTCCTTCTTGATAATATGACCAAATTATGAGAGACAACATCTGGCCATTCTCACTTATAAGAAGTATTCAGGCTGTACCTCCTTCAAGACAGATTTTTTTTTTTTTTTTCTAGTAGTCCGTGATACATTTAATATCCTTTGCCAGCAGCTTAAGAAATACTATCAGGTTTAGAATTCTGAAATTTCTTATTATGTCATATGTAATAATAAAAGCACTCAACATTATGTCACTGTGGAAATTGTAGGTGTGACGTTTTGTCCAAGATTTATAAATGTGCAAGACCCTCAGACTTTACAACAAAGTCAATCCAAAGCAAATTCAACTAATGAGAACTCAATAATGATTTTATTCTAATAAACTCACATACAAAGAGTTTTTGTCAAAATATGGCAGCTAAACCATGGTGATGTGAGATATGATACTTCATTGCCCTGATCAATTTTAAAAGGGAATTACTTATGTTGAGTGATGATTAAAAATAAGATTATACTCAGAACAAAAATGTTAATGAATATGAGAATGCAACAAGATAGAAAACTTTTATGCAATGAAATTGTCAATTATATAACATGACAAAGGGGGCACATTTGAAATATCACAACTTGCCTCTCTTCCATGGTCTTTAGCTCTAGAGACCATTCTATGGCTGACTCGCACACTCGTGGTCTATAGGTTGCTGAATGATAAATTTTCATTATCCAGAAAAGTATTGTAAGCATCTTGAATACATGGTTGTTTTGGTTACCTAGTGCCACTCTGAAAGAAATATACCACAAATAGATTGCTTTAACAAACAGGAGTTTATTCTCTTACAGTTTTGTAGGCTACAAGTCCAAGTTCAAAGTGCCAAGCTCTAGGGGCTGGGTGATAGCCCTTTGACCTTGGCCTTCAGCTCTGCCTCTTACTCCTGGCCCACTGAAGCTGGAGGATTTCTTCACTCAGGCAGCTGGCTGCTGAGGCTGACAAACTCAAGGTTGACATGTAAAAAGGCACCATTCCTACATTACCAAACAACACAGCAGACTACTAGTTCAAGTCCAGAGACAGTCCCAATATTGGCAGAAAATATGGCAGGCTGCTAAATGAAAACTCAGCTACATTAGAGTTCAAGCATGCCACAAAGCTAGAGACCTTCCTCAAAGTTGCTTCTTGTATACTGGAAGCAGAGCACACCCCTAAAGCAGCTACTTAACTGTTTCAGTAAATTCCACCATAGTGTTGATTACCAGTCTCACCATGGGGAATAACTATCTATGTTTAGCTGTCTAGCCACTCAAAACCAGGCTCAGCCAAGTTGACACATAATCTTAACTATCACAATGGTCAATATATAAATTTTTAATCATAAAATTAAATCTAAATTTCCAAGTTTCTTGAAAAAGAAAATGTGATAAGAAGAATGTAGGATATGCAAGTCCACATCAGGACCACCATATTACATAATTCAGGACACACCATCCACTGATTTAAAGCAAATAGTAGTCTTAGGATTTTCAAAACACTCTGGTCCCAAACTCCTCATCTGGCTTGAATCATGCATTTATACTACCTGGGTAACCTATGTTTAAGAACTCTGTATCCCATAAACCACACACAATCACTGTTGCTCTTCTCCCTAAGCAAATCATCAATGTCTAAATGGAGCTCATTCAGGAGAACAAAGGAACCAGATCAGGGTGAGTCAGAACCAGTGGATTAACCACAGGGATGCTTAGAGATGGTCAAGCATGGAGAAAATTAATGTGTGCAGGCAAAAGATGGTAACTAGGAAGACTCAAAATAAGAATGGGTACAGGAATCAAGCTGGGAAGAATTATGAGGATGTTTTTTCACAACATACAGATGATAAGTGACCACAAGTGTCTAATAAAAAACATCATTCAAATGCCCACAAAAGGAATTGAATTTCAAGAAGTTTATACGAAGAGGTGACCCAGTAAAAGGACTGGGCTAAGGGAAAAATCTCCATTCTGAGAAACATGGTAGAGTTTTTTCATGCTTGTGGAAGTTGGCAACCAAGCGTGCAACCAACAGTGAGATTTAGTTGTTAGTATTGTGTGTGCTGGAAATGCTGTATGTGTAGGAATGAAATCAACCTCAAAGCAAACCTGGTGCCCAACTCTACAACAAAAAATTTTAGGTTCACTAAATTATGACTGATTAGGAAATGTTGTTGTTGTTAGGTGCTGTCAATCAGCTCCAAATAATAATGACACTCCTATGATGTACAACAGAACAAAACACTGCCTGGTCATGTGCCAGTTTCACAATCCATCTTGTTGGGGGCTTTCCACTTTTTTTGCTGACCCTCCGCTTTACCAAGCATAATATCCTCCAGGGAATGTTCTTTTCTGATAACATGAACAAAGTAGGTGAGATGAAGTTTGGCCTTTCTTGCTTCCCAGGAGAATTCCAGCTGCACTTCTTCCAGGACAGATTTGTTCATTCTTCTGGCAGTCCATGACACTTTCAGTATTTTTCGCCAACACCACACTGAAAAGCATGAACTCCTCTTCAGTCTTTCTTATTCATTATCCTGCTTTCACATGCATATGAGGTGACTGAAAATACCATGGCTTGGGCTAGGCACATCTTAGTCCTCAAAGAGACATCTTTGCTTTTCAGCACTTTAAAGAGGTCTTTTGCAGCAGATTTACCCAGTGCAATATGTCATTTGATGTCTTGACTGCTGCTTTCGTGGGTGCTGATTGTGGATCTAAGTAATATGAAATATTTGACAACTTTACTCTTTTCTGCATTTTTCTTGGTGCTGCTTATAGGTCCAGTTGTGAAGATTTTAATTTTCTTTATGTTGAGATGTAATCCTTACTGTAAACTGGAGTCTTTAATCTTCATCAATAAGCCCTTCAAGTCATCTTCACTTTCAGTAAGCAAGGTTGTGTCATCTGCATATTACAGGTTGTTAATGAGTATTCCTGCAATTCTGATGCCTTGTTCTTCTTCATATAGTCCACCTTCTCAGATTATTTGCTCAGCATACAGATTGAATAAGTATGGGGAGAGGATACAGCCCTGACACACTCCCTTCCTGATTTCAAACCATGCTTCAAGACAGCTTCCTGGTCTATGTACAGGTTCCTCATGAGCACGACTAAGTGTTTTGGAATTCCCAGTTTTTTCAATGTCATCCATAATTTGTTATGATCCACACAATTGAATACTTTTGCATAGTCAATCAAACACAAGTGAACATCTTTCTGCTATTCTCTGCCTTCAGTCTAGATGCATCAGACATCAGTAATGATACCCCTCATTCCATGTTCTCTTCTGAATGCAGCTTGCATTTCTGGAAGTTCCCTGTCAATACGCTGCTGCAACCATTTTTGAATTATCTTCAGCAAAATTTTACTTGCGTGTGATATTAATGTTATTGTTTGATAATTTCCACATTCTGTGGGATCACCTTTCTTTAGAATTGGTACAAATATGGATCTTTTTCAGTCAGTTGGCCAGGTAGCTGTCTTCCAAATTTCTTGGCATAGATGAATAAGTGCCTCCAGCATGACATTTGTTTGTTGAAATATAGCAGTTGGTATTCCATCAGTTCCTGGAACCTTGTTTTTCACCAATTCCTTCAGTGTAACTTCAATTTCTTCCTCTAATACCATTGGTTCTTGATCATATGCCACCTCTTGAAATTTTTGAACATTGACCAATTCTTTTTAGTACAGTGACTCTGTGTATTCCTTCTATCCTTTTTTTTTTTTTTTTTTTGCTTCCTG
>NW_006921619.1:52171-58118 GCF_000298275.1 Orycteropus afer afer
TCAGTTCTTTCAGCTTGAGAAATGCCCAGCGTGTTCATCCCTTTTGGTTGCTTAACTCGATGTCTTTGCATGTTACATTATAATAGTTGACTTTGTCTTCTTGAGCTGGTCTTTGAAATCTTCTATTCAGCTTTTTTTTATCTTGTCATTTCTTCCATTTGCTTTAGCTACTTTCCATTCAAGAGCAAGTGTTTAGAGTCCCTTCTGACATCCATTTTTTTCCCCTTCCTTTTCTCTCTTTTTAATGACCTTTTGCTTTCTTCATGGATGATGTTCTTGATGTCATCCCACAATTCCTCTGGTTTTTGGTCATTGGTGTTCATGCATCAGATCTATGCTTCAGAATTATATCCTTAGGTAGGATGTAATCAGAGTCATATTTTGGATCTCATGAACTTGTTTTAATTTTCTTCAGCTTCAGCTTGAACTTGCATATGGGCAATTGGTGGTCTTTTCAACAGTGAGCTCCTGGCCTTGTTTTGGCTGAAGATACTGAGCTTCTCCTTTGCCTCTTTCCACAGAGGTAGTTGATCTGATTCTTATTTATTTCATTTGGTGAGGTCCATGTGTATAGTCTCTGTTTATGTTGTTGAAAAAAGGTACTTGCAATGAATAAATCATTGGTCTTGCAAAATTTTATCATGTGGTCTCGGCATCATTTCTATCACCAAAGCCACATTATCCAACTACTGGTGATTCTTCTTTGTTTCCAACTTTAACATTCCAATCACCAGTAATAATTGATACATATTGATTGCATGCTTGGTCCATTTCAGACTGCAGAAGTTGGTAAAAATAGTCAATTTCCTTGTCTTTGGCTGTGGTAGTTGGTATGTGAATTGGAATAATAGAAGCATTTGCTAGTCTTCCTTGTAGGTGTATGTATATTATCCTATCACTGACAACACTGTACTTCAGAATAGATCTTGAAATACTTCTTGTGTTGATGAATGCCACACAATTCCTCTTCAATTTGTCATTCCCAGTATAGTAGATCATGTGATGGACTTAAAATGGCCCAAACCAGTCCCTTTCAGCTCACTAATGCCTATGATATTGATATTTATGTGTTCCATTTCATTTTTGAAACTTCCATTATTTCTAGATTCATACTTTATATATTCCATGTTCCAATTATTAATTGATATTTGTAGTTATTTCTCCCATTTTGAGTTGCACCACATTAGCAAATGGAGATCCTGAAAGCTTTACTCCATCCACATCATTAGGGTTGACTCTACTTTGAAGAGGCAACCCTTCTACAGTCATATTTTGAGTGCCTTCTGATCTGAGGGGCTCACCTTCTGGCACTATATCAGATAATATTTCAGGGCTATTGATAAAGTTTTCCAGTAATATATCAGACAATGTTTCACTACTATTCATAAGGTTTTCACAGGCCAGTACATTGCAAAGTGGATGGCCCCTTCCTTCTTCAGAGTCTGTGTTAGTTTGGAAGCTCTGCTGAAACCTGTCCACCATAGGTGACCCTGCTGGTATTTGAAATACTGGTGGCATAGCCTCCAGACTCATAGCAACACATAACCCACCACAGTACAACAAACTGAGAGATGAGTGGTAATTAGGAATAGGACTGGTCAAATCCAGCAGCAAGAATGCATCCTTATACGGCAATTTAGTGAACCCAGCCATGAGGGTGGGCAGGAATGATACAAGACAAAGCACCTAACAAAATTTTAGATTCAGACCAAAAGTGAAGTGTGGATGAGTTTAGATTCCCTGGAATAAAATATTGGAGGAAAATGGACAAATTCTCTGATTCACTAAAAAAGATGGAGTGGTTTCTTATCACTCAACACATGTTTTTCTTGCCCACATCAATTCAGCCCTCATAAATTAAATATAGAGCAATGGTTTAACAGTTTTCTTGAGTCTTTCCAATCCAGAAGTAATCACCCTTCCTTATTAAGCAAATAAGGATGTGTTCCAGATGCTGTACAATCTGCACCCACACTTTGCTAAGAATGGAATTGGAACCAATGCCATACCAATGTGGTGAGAAGATTGAACAGTGTGAACGCACTTTGCTTGTGAACTGAGAAGGCAATCCTCTTAGGTAACTGTACAATCTGACTTTAGCCGTAGCTCCTCCATCTGGCACTGATTTATAGTGTATTTCCTAAAGATTTAGCAAATCACAAAATGAATGTGATAATAATTCTTTTCTGGGCATTCTAATTACTTAAGCAAAGCCACCAGTTACTTTATTCATCCAAGTGATATTCCAGGACATGACCTGGCTAATTAGAATTAATTGGAAATGCCTAGAAGGGATCAGGTCCTAAAACTAGAATTAACCATGAAAATTAGGCAGATACTGAAGACACAGCTCTAATTTCTCTCTATTCTAATTGAAAATTCATGTGTAATAAAATAAATAATTTAAAACACTTATTGATCACACAAGAAATGTATGCTAGGTTCTCCATACATATTGTCTCATTTAAACAGTGTTGGCTCCAGATAAGCTATTTGAAGGATTTTATGGGTGAAAATATGGTTACAGGTGGATTGGGGGGAGTTTGTCTTTAAGCTGTGTTTTCAAAACACAGACCCCATTTTCTTTTAATTGTTTTTATTTTAAAAATATTGTACAAAAATTGGAAATGGAGCAAAAAGGCAGTATGTTTTTTCAATGTCTTATGAGGAGACATTTATAGTAACGTACTCTATTCCAGTCACTAAGTTCACTTAGCAAAGTTACATGTTGAGTTGTAAATAATTTTTGTCTGGTAGGAATTCAAGCAATTTATGTGCAGTAGAAAAATAACCCAAAAGTTATGATATATTGTCTTGTATAATAGTAATCATTTTTGATCTATTAGCACATTCATTTCAACATCCTTTTGATTGGAAAACTAAATTTCCATTTTTCAAATTCTCTTTTGAATGAGTCTTATAATTTTGTTGGCTCTCATTTTTCACAGCTGGCTCTTGAACAGTGCAGAGGTTATGGGCACCCACCCCATGTGCAGTAAAAAATTCACGTATAACTTTTGACTCCCCCAAATCTTAACTACCAATAACCTACTGTTTACTGTAAGCCTTACCAATAACATAAACAGTCCTGATCATAAACCTGACTGCATTTGCACAAAACAGTAGAATTAGCCTGTCCCTTCCTTGTGCTCACTTCTCTTCCTTACTAATAAATGTCCTTTGTGGCATTTTTTCCCCCCAGAATAGTGTACTTTCACCTGCACTAAATATCTATTCAGGCAGATATCTTTTCTCCTCAATGATTTTCTTAATGGGTCTAGGAACTCATCTGCTGCCTCTTGGTTAGCAGAAGATGCTTCTCCTGTTTTCTTGACATTTTCAAGCCATACCTCCTAAAATTATTAAACCACCCTTTACTGGGATTAAATTCTTCAGCTTTGGTTCCTTCACCTTCCATGTGCTTTAAGTTGTCATATAATGACATTGCTTTTCTCAAATCATATTAGAGTCTATAGATATACTTTTCTTATAGCAATCTTGCACCCATATAAAAGCTGCATTTTCAATATGAAACAAACAAACAAAATTGCAAAACATGCAAGGGTTTTGTGCCTGCTGTCTTCATGAATTTCCCTTTTTTTTTTTTTTTTAAGTGGTCCTTATGCTGGATTCATTTATCTTGAAATGATGGGCAACTGGAGCTGCAGCACATATTAAGAAATTCATCTTTTTTTTTGGTAATGTCATGAGTTTCCTCTGCTTCTTGGGAACACATCCAGCATCACTAGTGGCACTTCGTATGGGTCTCATGGTGTTAACCAAGTTTACAGTATTGTACTAAACACAATGGAAAACACACAAGAACCATGTGAGATCATGTTTTACTGTGATACATAATTTACTGGTGACATGAATTGTGTAGGCACTGATAATTAGCATCGTACAGTGCTTTAAGCAGGTACTTGAAAAATTTAAGCTCATCACATACCAGTAGGAGATGGCTACAGAATTATTACAGTAATACACTATGCACTATAGCTAATTGTATACGGTTATGATTTAATACTGCATCTTTACATTTGTTTACATTTCCCCCAAACTATGAATGACACCATGTATGGTCTGTAAGTGTTCCTAATTTTTGATAAATTTTAACTTTTTATAATAGATTTTTATACATTTATGGCAGTAAATGATAAAATAGAGTAGTATATACATATACTTAACACATTCATGTGTAGCTAATATTTTCTATTTTTTTTTATTTCTAGACTACACAGTTTGTCTGTGAGTCTTTTCAAATTGTTGCAAATCTCCAAAAATGTTTCTAATATATTTATTGAAAAGCATATGCATATAAGTGAACTCATACAGTTCAAATCCATGTTGTTCCAGGGTCAATTGTAGTGTGATAAGTAAACTATTTGACATTGCTTATTCTATATTTGCATGAGAGTCATGATTTTAACTTCTGGAAAATTATAACTGATTCGCTGGTGGCATGGCCATAGTTGCTGTTGTTAGAACCAAACAACTTCTGTTGAGCTTTCAGTCCTGATGAATGCTTCTGAAACTGACTCTAATTCTCCTACAGCTCAGAGTTATCAGCTGCTGCTGCTGGATGCAGGAAACGGGTGTAAAGATCACACAGATGTTTTGCAGCAGAACTGAGATTTGCATGCAGGCTGATTATAAAGATTGACTGTTTAACTATTACGTTATGTTGTTTCCCCATGAGATAGATGACAGGCAGAAGATCCGACAGAAAATATGGCAGCAAGTATTGAGAAGATGAAACAAGAATTGATAAAACTAAAATGATAGGGATCTAAGAACGAGCAATAATTGGAAGTCTGGGCCCAAACAAAACCCACTACCATCAAGTTAATTCCAATACATAGCAACTCTAAAGGCTAGAGTTGAACTGCCCCACAAGGTTTCCAATGCTGTAAATCTTTCCGGAACAAGACTGCCTCATTTCTCCCATGGAGGAGATGGTGAGGTTTGCACTGCCAACTTTTTGGTTAGCAGCCTTATGCTTTAACCACTGTGCCACCAGAGCTCCTCAGAAATATGGGCTAGCATGTAAAAATATGTGGGCCATAAAATGTACCTGTCTATTAATCTGAAATTCAAGTTCCAGTTCCAAACCTTGGAGGACTTAAGAGGGTATGAAAGGAAAGAAATAAAGGAAAGACAAGCTACTAGACAGAGATTTGGGCAAAGGAGAACAAAATGCAGGAAGAAAGAGCTCTTTAAAAGAACTGGGTCAGAGAATCCAGTGGAAATCCACAAGGGTCCAGATTACAAGATTTAATTAACCAACTGAAGTCTGTGTTGGATATTCCAGGGATATCATCATTTTATCTTAGTTCCCCCCCCCCACTTCCTGTCATCATTCTGCAGTGATTAAGGACAGAATGAACTAGGTAGATGCACATTTGTCCTCTCAAAGGAACTGGAACTGAAGACCAGCTCATCACTTGCCTAGTTTCTGCTAATACAAGAACTTCAAGAGAATGAGCTTAAATTAAAATAGAGTGGAATATCAGGATAGCTGTATTTTAATTCAGCCTAGAATTAATTCAGCCTAGCACTTGTCAATTCGAAATCATTCTATGGCTCTGTGGGAGAAAATACTTGGTGATCTGCTCCACAGTTACTAGTGTCCACAGATATTATAAAGTTTTAAAAATGGAAACAAGTTTCTTATGAATAGTATGGTCCTGCTTTAAGAATCACCATAACACATTCTGTTCCATAAACTCCTTTATGACCTTAGGAGTGAGAATTTAATATTTTCTTTTCTTTTCTCCCACAAGTCTTTGTTAACTTTGCTTATTTAATTCTGCTTTGTTTTATAGAAATCTACTTACATCGATTTGACTCTTCTTTTTGACCATAAGTAGTTTGATTCATTTTTGTATTCTCAGAATTTAATTCAGTTCCAGTTTATGGTTTTAAGCAAATTAATGATAAATAAGAT
>NW_006921619.1:61343-79663 GCF_000298275.1 Orycteropus afer afer
CTCACTGTTTTCATTCAGGTTTTTCACTAGTTGGTGCCTAATCCACTTCTGTATAGTTCCTGTCAAAGCTCAGGGCTCCAGGATTATCTTCTGTATCTCTGTCAATTAGTTTTTCTTTTCTTTGGTGAAGAGGGTCTGTGTCACTTGTCTGCCTATTCCTCCATCTTACCCTGAATGGGATGATTTATACACTGCTATTTTGATTGATATTTTAAAAGACAAAGTTGGAATACTTTTATAATAAATTATGTTTCATCAAAAATCCCTCCCATATCAATATGATTCTAACAGGCAGAGCATGATAGGACAGAGATTTGATGAAAGGAAATGATGGCAGATGGCATGGGGTTTTGGAGCAGAGGACTTTGGAGCTTGAGCCTAATTGCATTGGGTCTTAAAAGCTTGAGTACTCAGGAATCTTTTGGTTGAAGGAAATGCAAAATCTGGCTTACTCCAGTTTAAGTAAGTATTACCACCACCAGTAAACTAGTTGTCCTGGAGTCGAGTCCATGTTTGTCAGAGTGCAACTGTTCTCCATAGAGTTCTCAATGGATGGTTTTTCAGAAGTAAGATCACCAGACTTCTCTTCTGAAGAGCTTCTGGGTGGACTCAAACCTCCAACCTGTTGGTTAGCAGCTGAGGGCATTAGCTGTTTGCACCCTAAAGGGAACTAATACCCAAAAATAATTAAAAAGCTCAGGTGCTTTAATGCTAACATCTCCATCTCTTACGTCTACTTTTCTCTACCTGGGTTTATTTTTCAGGCATGAAAATGGGCCCCAATAGCCACAAACTACTCAGTTAAAAAACCCATTAGAAGGAAATTTTTTTTTTATTCCCCAAAGTTCTGTTAGGTAGTTAGCAAGAGCAGATGTAATGGAAACAACCATAGGAAGAGCAGGTGTAAGGGAATCAGCAGGCCAAAAACGTTCTAACTAATTGTAGCCCTAACTAATTGCAGTGAGAGAAGCTAACTACGGCCTAAGCCACCAGCAATAAAGGCAAGTCCAAGCCACCACACATATGCACTAGAGACAAAGGATGCCCTCTGTTCACCCTAAAATGCATTACAATATCATTATAATGAATTAGCATTGTGGCTTTGACCACCCCCACCCCGTGGGCAAACCAAGTGTATTATGGGAAAGATCCAAAGAGTCATCTAGTCCTTAAGTGTCAATAAAACTAAACTTCCCACCTCAAATGGAAGAGCAATCAAACCAAACCAAAACCAAATGCACTGAGGTTGAGTGGATTTGACTCCTTGGGTTTCTGAGGTGGTATCTCTGCAAAAGTAGATTGCCCAATCTTCTTTCTGAGGAGTGCCTGCTGGGTTTTAACTACCAGCCTTCTGGTTAGCAGTCAAATGTCTTAGGCACTAAGTCACCAGAGCTCCCCCAGGAAGCAAAAAAGAATAAAAGGAGAGATGTTAAACCTCCCACGAGTGCCGGTTCTTGTCTATGAGAATGTATCAATAAACTTCGCTTTGCTTACTGTTTAACTTTTGTTTTGTGCATAAATTCTTTTGCAGGGAAAACAAGGACCAAGGGTCAAAACTTCCAGAGCTAACAGTTCTAGCAAAATTCCTATCGCCAACTCTCTTTGGCTTGACTTCAGCTATGTACCCACCCTTGAAAAATCAACCACTATTTCCAGGGTAACTGAGCACTACAATTGGCCAAGTCTGCTTTATTTGCTCATCTTTGGAGATTCTCCTCCTGAGAGTGAGAAAGGAGCAAAATCTCCAAGGATGTGCTCAAGGCAGCTATCAGAAGAATAGAAAATGGAATCTGAGCAAGGAAAAACAACAGAAAAGTCATTTTAAGGGATTTGAGCATGTCAGGCATAGGACCATGCACTTAAAAAAAAAAAAAAAAGCCCTAGCATGAGTGAGAACATAGGTAAGGACACATAGTTGCAGTGGTGGGAATGACAGGATCCCTGCATGTGTGACAAAAACAGCCTCAGAAACCACAGTAGATGATGAGTTAATCATAAGAAAATGCTGTTTTGGATATTTTTTAAGAGAATAATAATAATTATAAAAAACATCCATACTGCAAGGTATGGTTGCATATTCCCAGAGTGGCTAATTTGTTCACAAGAAGATACTTCAGTACTGGGAGAATAATAGAAAATTCTCTCACTTGTGTATGCAGATGACCTAAAGACTTACTGTCAATAGAGCATGGAACTTTTTTTTTTTTTTTTACTTTACATTAATCTAAATATGCTCTGTTTGCACATAAACAGCTGCTTTTCTTCCCAGAGTTTTGTCTTCTTCTATCTCCCTGTCCTTGTCAATCAGTCTTTTCTCCCAATGTCTATTATTGATTCACAAATGTAACATTGGTGTCTCTCGCTTGTAGAGATGGTTGAGCATTCTGTTACTAACAAAAGGTTATAGGTTCAAGGTCCCCCAAAGTCACCTCAGAAGAAAAGTCTGACCATCTACCTGAAATATCAGGTATTGCAAACCCTACAGAGCACAGTTCTACTCTGACACAGATGACTTCATTCTGAGTTGGAATTGATTTGTCTATTTGTTTTTTTTAATATGACGTTATTTTGATATATAATGTAGGGACTTTTTCCATTAATATATATTCCCATTTCTCATCTGCCTCATTTGGTTGATTTTGTGTCCATGTAGCTTCAATTTTGAATGCTTTCTGGTCTGATTTCTAATGTTGGTTTCAGCACTGGCAGCAGGTTTCCTGCAGGGACCGAACATCACATGTCTGCAGGAGTGTTTCTCATAAGTGACCAGAAATAAGTCTGAAAAATTAAAAAGAATAGCAACAACAACAACAAAAACTGTGGACTAGAATTCAGACTGACCCATTACTGCCTCATTGTCTCCTTGGCGCTGCCTGAATCATCTTCTATCTTCAATACAATCACTTTCATTTAAGTCATTTCTCAACATCAGCTACTAGATGTTAATAGGCCTACCACTTATATAATTCCCCAAGGATATATGGTCTATCATTCCATAAGTTACATTTTCATATACTTGCCCTTTCTAAAAATAACTATTCTTATTTTTCCATATGCAATTTTCTGGCTAGAGTCTGTCATTTGTATAACTTGTGGAGTTTATATTAATACATTGCCTGAAAGGTTTGAACTTTGATGTGCAAAAAGACTATGGTGCAACTGCACTTCAAAATACTCAACAAGCACATAGACACTTGCAGCTGGAGTGGCCTTCTAGGGGACAATCACATGATCCACAGATTTTGTGGGACAACATGAATCGTACAGCCATGTTGTGGACATCATTGAATCATAAATGATGACACTAGGTTGATAAGACAGATTTAAGCCCCATATCAACAAATTTGCTATCAACATTGAGATCCCACCTTTTCACCTTTCCTCAAGAATAAAATGTCTACCTGTGATTAACAAGTCATGCTGACGTGGTACTTCCAACTTTTCAATTCAGTCTTTCAATTGGAACATACAGCTTATTTTAGAAAATCCCCAATTGATAATGTTCTCTTTGCAAAAGCATTTCTGAATTATTATGCAAATCTTAAAAGTTCTCTGCAGGTTCATCATAGAGCAGAATTTATAGAAACCTCTATCTGGTTATCTGGTTAATATTCAAAGACTTTTGAATATGTCCAGATTTTGTATGAATTATGCATTTTAGATTTCTATTATCTCCTTAGGAACTCTGGTTTCATAGTGCTTAAGTGCTCAACTGCTAACCAAAAGGTTGGCTGTTCAAACCAACCAGTGACTCCATGGGAGAAAAATGTGGCAATCGGTTTCTGCAAAGATTTACAACTTTGGAAAACATACAGAGCAGTTATACTCTGTCTACTCTCTCTTCCACTCTGTCGCTAGGAGATGTACTTGACTCAACAACAATGCATTTGTTTATTTTCATGGTCTCCTTATTTTCTTTGAAATACATGACATAAATCTTGTCCTGAATCCCTTAGTTGATGATAATGCATTTTATTTTGAATCATCTTTCTCTTCTAGCTTTTCCCAGGAGTAACCAAATATGATGATTTGCTAAGATTAGAAGGAAGGCTTCTTAAAATCTCAAAATACCTTAAGTCACACAAAGTTGTTTTTGTTGTTTGTCTTTATGTATGTATGTGCCAATGTTGCATAATGGCATTTTTATTTTTTTGTGCAGGATTATCATGGGTCTGCTTAAATATATTAGCATTTCATTTTGATATACTCACTTGGCCAGAACAATATTCCCTGTGCTAATATCCAGGCAGACCCAAGAAACCCCTTTATTGCATTTTTATTTCAATAAACATCAAATAATGTTACAGTTTCCTTATTCTTTTTCATGTTATTTTGAAGTCATTTGTTTACCTATGCCTGGAACCCCAGCTAGCACATTTGTGCATGTTATTACAATGAAAAATGGGAGTAAGGACAATGTCAGATAAAGTGAGAGTGGTATTTTACAATTTATTAAGATAAAAATATTGATTTCTTACTAGAAACAATACTGCCTTAATATTTTCTGCAATGCTATCTTTCAAGGAAACCCTTGTATCATCCCTATTTTGGCAATGGATTTGTGAAAAAAATGTGTTTGGTGAACTATTTGAAAAAAATTTCCAATGTGACAATATTTTTCATTTTGTTTTACCTGATAAGTGCCAAAATAGATGAAACTCTGCTTCATTTATTCTTATTTAGAATCATATCAGTGGCTCAAATAAATTGGAGATATTTTGATCAAACCATTATTCTTCCAAAAAAAGATAATATCCCTGATAATTTTTTTAAAAAAATCATTAGAATTTAGCAAACTGGGTTTTAAAAAAGTATAAACTTGGATATAGAAAAAAATTTCAACTAATTTGATCTCAAGGGTAATTGTGAGAAAGATAAATTATGCAGATATATTTTTGTAAGACACTTTTTGTTTTGCTTATAAGGATTTTTCCATTAAATTGGTTGTCTATCCTTAAATCACCTCTGTTTCATCAGTTCTACTGCTTTCCTATAGTATATCACTGTTAATCCCAAACTGAAACTGTTGAAAAAGCTAAAAGGCATAGTAAATCCAAAGTCAATTTATCTCATGTAGTTCCTGTATTGAAAGACTCTGTAGGAAAAGGATTGAATGGCACAGGGAGCATCAAAAGAAGATGAAAGGATATATTTGCAAATACATCCATGAAAGTAGTAGAGCATACAGTGTACAAAGTTGTGAAAATGTCTTAGTCGTAACGAAACACCTTGAGGGAATGATTTCCTGGGTATGAAGGCTCAGGAACATAGACTTGGGGGACACTTAGCATAGTGCCTAAGACACTTGACTGCTAGCCAGAAGGCTGGAGGTTCAAATCCAGCAGCCACTCCTTGGAAGGAAGGTTGGGCAATCTACTTCCGTAGTGATACCATCTCGGAAACCAAAGGAGGGGTCGCTATGAGTAGATGCTGACTCGATGGCACATAATAACAACAAGGTCAATCAGCATAATATAGTCAACAAAGAAAATTTTATACATTCCACTTTGCAAGTGAGTAGCAACTGGGGTTGTTAAAGCTTGTGAGTGGCTATCTAAGGTGTAACTATTTGTCTCTCTCCATCCAGAGCAAGGAACAGTACAGAAAATCAAAGATGCAGAAAAAAATGAGTCTAAAGACTAGTGGAGCACATGACCCCAGCCTCCATAACCCTAGCTCAGAAGAACTAATGGTGCCCCACTACCACTGCTGACTGCTCTGAAAGGGATCACATAAGAGGTCCTGGATAGAGTGGGGGAATATGTGGAACAAAACTCAAAATCATAAAAAAGACCAGGATTACGGGTCTGATGAAGACTGGTGGAACCCCTAAGACTATGCCCTTAGACAATCTTCAAGCTAGAAATTGAACTTAACCCCCGTGACTAAATTGACAGCCACATGGTAAACTGATAACGTGAACAGTAATATCAGGAGGGTATGCACTCATTACAACAGTCAAGCATATGAGATCAAGAGGACATTATTTGGCCAGGGATAAAGCTATGAAGGTGAGAGGGGATGGGAAAGAAGAATTAAGGGAAGGAGTGGGCTTAGGGAGGAAGTAGAAAGAATGCTGTTACAGTGTGGAGATTGCAGTAAATGAAAGGAAAAAAAAAAAAAAGGAAAAGAAGACACTGAGTCACAGTACCAAAAATAATTAGTTAACTTTCAACAATTTCAGGAGGGAGCATATGATCAAGAACTAGTGGTATTAAAGAAAGAAGTGAAAACTGCATGGAGGACATTGGGGAAAACCAAGACTTCAGGAATTGACAGAATACCAACTGACATGTTTCAACAAATGGATGCAATGCTGCAAGTGCTCACTTGTCTATGCCAAGAAATTTGCAAGACAAATACCTGGCCAAACAACTGGAAGAGATCCATATTTGTGCCCATTCCAAAGAAAGGTGGTCTAACAGAATGAGAAAATTATCGAATACCATTCATATCACATGCAAGTAAAATTTTGCTAAAGGTAATTCAACAATGGCTACAGCAGTATATCAACAGGGAACTGCCAAAAATTCAAGGCAAATTCAGAAGAAGATGAGGACCAAGGGATATAATTGTTGATGTCAGATGGATTTTGGCTGAAAAACAGAAAGATGCCTATCTGTGTTTTATTGACTATGCAAAGGCATTCATCTGTGTGAATCATAACAAATTTTGGATAATATTGCAAAGAATGGGAATTCCAGGACACTTAATTGTGCTCATGTGAACCTGTACATAGAATAAGAGGCAGTTGTTTGAACAGAACAAGGGTATACTGCATGCTTTAAAATTAAGAAAGGTGTGCATCAGGGTTGTATTCTTTCAATATATTTATTCTATCTTTATGCTAAACAAATAATCCAAGAAGCTGGACTATATGAAGAAGAATGCGACATCAGAATTGGAGGAAGATTCATTAACAACTTTCGATATCCAGATGACACAACCTTGTTTACTGTAAGCAAAGAGGACTTGAAGCACTGATGAAGATCAAAGACTACAGTCTTCAGTATGGATTGACTTCAAAATAAAGAAAACAAAAATTCTCACACCTGGACGTATAAGCAACATCATGATAAAAAGACAAAAGAATGAAGTTTTCAAGTATTTAATTTTACTTGAATCCCAAATCAATGCCCATGGAAACAGCAGTGAAGAAATCAAACAATGTATTACATTGGGCAAATATACTGCAAAAGACCTCTCTGAAGTGTTAAAGAGCAAAGATATCACTTTCTTTTTTTTAAAGACTAAGATGCACCTGATCCGAGCCATAGTATTCAATTTGCCTCATATGCATGTAAAAGCTATACAATTAATAAAGAAGATCACAGAAGAATGAATGCTTTTGAATTGCAGTGTTGGCAAAGAATATTGAATATACCATGGACTGCCTAAAGAACAAACAAATCAGTCTTGAATGAAATATAGCCTGAATGTTTCTCATAAGTGAGAATGGCAAGACTTTGTCTAATGTACTTTGGACCAGTTATCAAGAGAGACCAGTCATTGGAAAAGAATATCATGCTTGGTAAAATGGTTGGTCAGAAAAAAAAGGGGAAGATGCTCAATGCAATGAATTGATACAGTGGCTCCAACAATGGAATCAAGCATAGCAATGATAGTGAGTTTGGCATGAAACCAGGTAGTGTTTCATTCTGTTGTACAGGGGTCACTATGAGATGGAACTTAGCCTAACAGTTCATGTGTATCAGTCAGATACTACAAGTATACACTTGCAACATCAAGTGAAGGATTGTCCTCATCTCCCACAAAATCTTATCTCCACCAGCTCATTCTGGCTTACCCTATGTCAAGATCCATTTTCCCTTTCTCTCTCCTTTTGTCTTAGTGTTCACTCAGTCCCATTTTGATCTTTCCTATCTCATTCCACTTTACTCTTACTGGAGAGTCAGCAAACAGAGAACAGCTCTGGGCCTATCTCCAGGGCTTGCCCTTGTAAATAGAGTCTCCTACCAGTAACTATGCTATGGATTCTATCATATCCTCCAAAAAGTTCATTGAAATACTATGCCTATACTTGTAAATATGACTCTGTTTGGAAATAGGAGCCATCTTTTGTTACGTTAATGGGACCAAACCAGAACAGAGTAGCTCCTAAACTTAATCCCTTTTAAAAAAAAAAAAAAAAAAAAAGTAATCATGTCAGCAAATGAAGGGTGGGTGTAATAAAGGTTGAAACAAGTCTTCCTGACACCAAAACACTTACTGTTTCATGAACTCTGCCAGCAAAACTAATCTCATGTGCACTTGTGTGTTTGATAATAAAAATATGTACCTTAGAAGAGTTTCTCAAAGTTGAATATACATACAAATCACCTATGGATACTGATAAACGTCAGATACTAATTCAGGAGGTCTGGCATGGGCATGAGGTTCTGTATTTCTAACCAACTCACAGGTGATGCTAAAGTTGCTACACTATGAGTAGCAAGACCTTGTAAGACCTAGAAGAGGATGGAAGTTGTTTATAACTCTGCTGTGTAATTTTGTTTACTACTTTTCCTACAAACACTCCACAATATTTATAGTTAATTACCTTATTCCTTCTTACGTAATTGTTAATAATGATTGAAAGATCTAATTAAAGAAGAGGGGATTTTATTGTTATAAAGAAAAAAATGCTACTGAAGTAAAGAAATTAATATTCAGGGTTATTAGCTAATCTGTAGGTTCCTTGTATCCTCTTGATTTTTTTATTACTTTTTTTTTTGCAATTAAACTGGTGTAGGCATCATTAATAAAGAAAATGAATTGAGTATTATCTACTCCAACAGGCCATTTTCTAAAGGAAAACAGTGAAAGTGAAGAGAATGGTTTTGAATGTAGGCTGTCTCTTGCCCCTTCCAACATTTCTATTTAGGTGAAAACATGTTATAAGGAAAATTTGAAGAGCATCCTTGAAGGGGATACACATCATCATTGGACAAACAACAGAGCTCAGCACCAAATGGTATCAAAGAATGGGATCTAGAGCAATTTTCCTGCACTAAAGAAGACACTCTCAATTGGTATCTGGGTCACTAAACACCCATCCTCATCATATTTGCATATACATTATGATACTTCAGTTCATAAATATTTTACCAAGTAATGGATTTGGGACTGGGCCCATCCCTATAGTCATTAAATCAAGTCTGTTTGGTTTGATCAGAAAACATTGCTTGACATACTCTTGCAAAATAAATTTTGCATGTGTTTATGATGCAGTGAGAAGCCAGAAAATTTAAATAATGAGCTTCTGAAATTCTGAAAATAATGAATTCTACCATTTTAAAGAAGATCCTTTGATGAATTTCTGTTAGCATTTGACATTTAGATCTATAGTCCTACTTAGCATGAACAAGGTTTCTCAGCACCTATGTCCTCTTCCCCAAATCTATGATAACTGATGGCAGTCCTCAGAGCTATTTTGCGTGCTGGTTTTACTGACAAGCAGTAGAGCTGGAAGAAAAGGGTGGGTAGTTGGGTGTAGGGGTTAACAATATGCTTAATAAAACAACAGAATGATTTAAATTATCTATCCAGAGACTATTTGAGGAAATAATGGGAGTGGTTTTCAACCTTACATAAAGACATTCCCATTGCCATTGAGTCATTGTGACTCCTAGGAACTCCATGGGAAAAAGTACAGTGTTCCCATAGGATTTCCTGGGCTGTAGGTTTATGAACTTCTTTGTGGTCATGGTGTTAACCAAGGGAACTGGAAAGTCATTAGGTAGTAGATTTGCCTAGTCAATCCTGTCTCTTAGGCACCCAGCAGAGGTAATATTCATGGACTCTTAGAGCTAAAGGGAAAACTTCGAGGTAATTTTATCCCTCAAATTCTTACAATATGAGTAGCTATCTTATTGAGTTCTTACAATTTGAGGCAGATTATATAAAAAGGATGTCTGCCAATACAACAAAGGGAATTTTATGTGGAATGTCCCACATATGTATTTCTACATATGCATCTGTACATTTCTCCATAGTAAAGCTGCTACATTTTCTTCTGATTTTTTTCTTTTAGTTTTTATTATGGAAATTTTAAAACAGATGCAAATATAGACAAAGTAGTATTATAAACCTCTATATACCCGTTACTCAGCTTCAGCAATTATCATCTCATGATCAATCTCATTTCATTTTCCCTCCCTATTATTTTGAAACAAATCCCAGACATCGTATCATTTCATGAGTAAACGCCAAACAGCTAATTCACAAATAGATCTTTAGAACACAACCCTCTGCTGATTTGAAGACTGTTTATGTTTCTACCTCAAATTTAATGGATTTATTAATTTGTAGCTTTCTTTTCCTTGTGGGCACTCTTCTATGTGTCGGAGACAGATGAACCACCTTGCTTACTACTTAGCTGCATTTGTCTACTTATGTAGACTATTCTAACTAGAAAGTAAAATTTTGGTTCTATTACATACTGAGTATGTGACTTTGGGTAAGATTTTAGCTGTGTCTCAGCTTCCTCTACTGTAAAATGAGAGTATAGTGCCTGGGGTATGGTAATCAACAATGTAAGCAATTATTATTATTACTATTACTTAATGTGAGAATTAGAACTAGAATACACAGGTAAAAATGATGACTCATCTGTGATTCTTGTAGTAATTCCAACTGGCAAGCCCATCACAGATGCTCAGAAAATGCTACTAAGAAGCAAAGAAGTCACCTTTCCTCTTTCCATCTTAGAAAATGCCAGGTGTCCTCATGTGCCCTTATTATAGCTTTCTCCTGTGTCAAGAGGATAATGGGGCAGATTGATCCACTCCGTAATAGCACACATTTAGAGTCTCAACTTACATCTGGTGATAAATAATGAAGCAAGCTAATGGATCCTTCCTGCAGTCAATTATCCCAAGTCCATGTTTCTTAGTCTTCTAAGGGGCCCACAGTAGGGATTTATGTAGCTGCAGAAATGGGAGCAAAATGGAGAAATAAAGAAAAAAAAATTCCATCTGTCAAACTGATGATGGATGCTGTCCAAACCTGTGAACAAAACCTGAAGTGCTAATTCTATGCACTGCTGATGCCTTTAATTATGCAACTTTGACAGATGGAAAGATCATTATGCAGTTTTTATTTAAGAAGCTCAAGCAACTATAGCTTTTGTGCCAAGGGTAATCAGCCACATTAAAGAATTTGCCAGAAAGTATAACTCTACCTTATTTATAGCTCACTAGGTCCTAATTATGCTTCATAAATGGACAGTCAAATAATAAGGCAAACACAAAATATATATGACTGCAAATTACTACACAGCAGTTGCATGTCAGAACAGGCAGCCACTTGCAAGCCACACAATACATTCTTGTCACTCAGTACATGGCAAACATACTCCTGATAATACCTTGTTGAAGTAGAGTTCTAAATGTCTGAAAGGAATTTTTTTTTCCTTAACGTTGGTTTCAGCAAGGTTTTCAAAAGGTTAAAGAACAATCATGGTTTGCCTCTTCTCTGTTGCTCTTTGTGTATATAGTTCATAACTATATGGATTTGTTTATTCCAATGATTTTTACCAGCCGTTCCTGTTAGTTCCCTGAAGTAATGTCACCGGAACTGTTGTCTCAGCTCTGCAATACATAATCTTAAGATATTTTTAGTTTTTTTCCTCTGGTTGTCCCTCCTTTGGTAAGATCCAATTTCCCTTATCCCCTATGCAATCTCCTTATAATGGCCTTTTCCTGAAGAGGAGACCTAGAGATCCAGAACACAGAGCAGGTCCTGGATGTGTAATTTCTGTGTGGTTACTGAGCAGCTGAAGGTGTTGTTTCTCTTTGGTTCCATGGCAGCCACCCAGTGCAGGCCTTCATTATCATGGAGCTATTGCGGTTCCATGGCAATGGTCTCCTCCTTCCTGTTGCCTCCTGATTTAGCCTACATACTCTTTTCACATTAATCTCAAAACACTATTCTTCAAACATTTTTTCTGCTCAAGAAGCTTCAATGGATCCCTTGTGTCTAGAATAGAGCCTAATGCCTGGCTTTCAAACTATGGGCTGGCCCTAGTCAGCCTTTCTATTCCTATCCTTCTCCTTATGAATTGATACTCTTTGCTCAAATCATAACAGACACTCACCATTCCCTACCTTCTCTCTCCCAATCATCTATTCCTTTGCACACTTCCATTTCTCAGCCTCAAACACCTTTCCAAATCATTTTACTTCTTTGAACCCTGTTGTTGCTGTTAGTTGCCACTGAGTTGGTTACAACTCATTGAGATCCTTTGTACAACAGAATGGAACACTGCTCTGCTCTGCTTTGAACCCTAGACTTCCTTTATAATTGAGGCAGAAGAACTCCTCCAATGTGTTCATTCTTACAAAATTATGAATGGTGTCCATGTTTATGATATTGCATTCATTTGGCATTTGGAATATTCCAGATTGTGATTCTTCCTTTTAATATTCAAGTTTTTCATTTCCAAATAGACTTACTTTTCTGAGGGCAGAAGCCACATATATATCCTTCTAGATTGTAAACTAGCTGGAATTTGAGACTCAGAGGCAAAATAGTATAATATAAAGAAGATAAGCTAGTTGCTAGAACCCCAGTTCTATGATCTACAAAATAGGGTTAAAGATCCCTATATATTAGTGTGCTCCTTGGAGAACTAAATGGCATAATGAATTAAATATTCCTGTCTTGGGTTGGGGGCTTTAGAGTAGCTAAACTAGTGTGTCTATGGGAATATACATACAACTCATAGTGACCTCTCCTTGGGTTTCCAAGACAGTATCTCTAAGGAAGTAGATTGCTCAGTCTTCCTTCCAAGGAGTAGCTCGTAGGTTTGAACAGCCAACCTTTTGGTTAGCAGTTAAATGCCTTAGGCACTATGCCACCAGAACTCTCTCTCTTTCCCTCTCTCTCTCTTTCCCTCTCTCTCTCTCTCTCTCTTTCACACACACACACACACACACATACACACATATGTAAGAGAGAGAGAGATTTCAAGGAAATGGTCCACTTAGGCACAAATGCTGTTAAGTCCCAAATCCCAGGTCAGGTGTCAGGCAGGCTCACTTCCCAAGAATAGAGGTCAGAGGATGACAAGGCAGATGCAGGACCAAGAGAAAGATAGCGATGAAGAGAGAGCACTTTGCCAGAACATCTTTATATATATTGGATACAAGCCACATTTGCAAGGAAACTGGTTGATTTTCAACTGATTTCTGCTCACATCAGATCATAAAATGGAGTATTAATACATTATACGACATTATAGATGACCCAAACTTGCTTGCTGAAAGTGAAGAAGACTTGAAACACTTACTGATGAAGATCAAAGACTACAGCCTTCAATATGGATTACACCTCAACATAAAATCTCACAATTGGACCAAGAAGCAACATAATAACAAATGGAGAAAAGACTGAATGGATCTACAATTAGCACCCATGGAAGCAGCAGACAAGAAAATCAAATGATGAATTGCACTGGGCAAATCTGCTGCAAAAAACCTCTTCAAAGTGCTAAGAGCAAAGAGGTCACTTTGAAGACTAAGGTGCACCTGACCCAAGCCATGGTATTTTCAATCGCCTCATATGCATGTGAAAGCTGGACAATAAATAAGGAAGATCACAGAAGAACTGATACACTTGAATTGTGGTGGCAATGAATATTGAATATACCATGGACTTCTAGAAAAACGAACAATTCTGTCTTGGACGAAGCACAGTTGGAATGCTCCTTAGGGGCAAGAATGACAAGACTTTGTCTCTCATGCTTTGGTCGTGTTATCAGAAGGGACAGTCCCCAGAGAAGGATATGATGCTTAGTAAAGTAGAGCATCAGTAAAAAAGGGTAAGAACCTCAACATGATAGATTGACACAGTGACTGTAACAATGGGTGCAAGCATAGCAGTGACTGTGAGGATGGCACAGGACTGGGCAGTGATTCATTCTGTTGTATAGAGGATCTCTATGAGTTGGAAATGATTCAACTGCACCTAAAAACAACACCCAACATTATGTCAGAGGAGTCTGTCCAATGCCTGCCAAACTACTGAGAATCATAGCTGAGGCAAATTGACACATAATATTAACCACCACAGTTCCTAACACATTAGAGCTCTTAAGATATGAAATTTATCTTGTGCCTACATTGCTTAGCACAATGACTGGCAAAGAGTTGGCATTTAATAAACATTAATTAAATTAACTGCATTTATGTCCTCAGCATTTATCTTAGGCTACAGCCACTACTGATGTTTGATAATGAATCTTCCCAACTTAGGTGAGTTGATTAAAATCAAGGTTTTTCAGGATTGGTCAATATAGAAAATTAGTATTATAAAATTTTATATCATCTATTAATATAAATCTCTTCTGTTGTGAACCTGTGGATGTCACTTGAATGCTGACCTTTGTGCTATTTACATGATGGACAAGCTTCTGGACAATTCAGTCAAGAGGCAGATGCACCTGCCAATCACGTAATTTGGACACAATAGAAACATGTGTCACCAAAATTTCTGTAAAAGAAATAGCTTGGCAATGAATAGAAAAGAAAATTAAAGAGAGAGGAAGAGGAGAAAGAGTTCCAGAACTTGTACAGAAAGGTTAGTATGATAGAGAACAGATACAGACACACTTGGAGTCTCGTTCAATTTTTTGCCCTTAACTAGCTTTTCATTTTGGCCTCTTATATGTAAATTGAAGAGGTTGAAACAGACCACAATTCCACCAACTTCAAACATCTGCAAACTATTTTGATGACATTTGTCATGTATGAGTACTATATGCTTATTTATGTAATATTTTCTTCATATTGACTAAGTTTTGTTTTGCTCAAATAAATTTGTTATAAAAGGAAACATCGTATCACTATCTTAACTAAGAAATCAGAATCAGTTGTCATAAGTAGAAGACAACTGTGAAGATAAATAAAAATCCAACTATCTTATAAAAACAATCTTAGCTTGATAATATTTCCTAGTGAAAGACTGGAGACTGAATCTGCTCCTTCTGTGACAAAAAGGGCAATTACCAAGTTTTGGAGAGATGTTAAGAAAAATAGCACCAAACTAGGATTCCCTCCTCCATGTTCTCAAAATGTATTCAAAGTAAACTGAAAATGAAATGGCTTCCTCACTCACTCACTTACTTATTGTTAGTTACTGCCATACCCCTACACCATTAGACTCATTTGGTGTCTCAGCAATTGAGCAATGATGTGTATCCCCACTAGGTTATTCAGATCAGGTTCCTCATATTTGATTCCCCTTAACAAATGGTACAATAATGCACAAGTGAAAAATTTGTACCAAAGATTATAACCCAAGTACCTTATAGCAATGGCCCATTGTATATTATGACAAAATACTTATGGCTACATACTAGTTTTGTTCTCTGTAGATACTCTCTTGTGACAATTTCAAAAAACTCTTAATATGGTTGCAGAACCTCTGAGAAATCCTGATAATTAATAAAGCAACAATCACAACACTTTGCCTTTGGAATCTGCTTCCTCAAAACAAAACATCAAAGCACTTTATTTCATTTGGGAATGGATGCATAAGAAGATAGCTGTGTCCATTTTGGAACCCATCAGAGTAAATCTGGGTCCAAACTCCTCACTCTTAAGGTCTGTGGTCTTGACAAAATTATTTAATACCATTTATTTCTATTTCATCACTTGAAAAATGAGATTAATAACTCTTCCTTCACAGGATAGTTGTAAGAATGAAAGGTAATGCATGTAAAACTACTAATACCTGACGGTATATCAAAATTGTTAGTTATCCTGGTTAGAGTTATCTTCACAATAACCTGCTGAAGGTTGTCCTGGGCAGGACAATCATTATCATTTCCACTTCCAAATATTGCTACAGAAGCTAATTTCAGCAAAACGTGGGAAATTCAAAAGCTAGTTGACAATTGACTTAGATTTGAATTTAGGTCTTTTGATTTCTAGACTGATTTTCCTTCCCCTATCTATTCCGTAGTTTTTCTTCTATTGTGTCTCCTTTCCTCTTTCCTTCACAGGGGAGCAGGGAACTGGCCTGAAGATGAACTGGTTGGGAGATGAAGAGTCTGATTTTTCTGCCTGTTTGGCCATATTCATATATATACTTGAGCCAAAGAAGTGGTTTAAAGTGGCACCTCTTGTCCTAGCTTTAGCACTTCTTTCCAAGTGGCTTAAAGTGAGGCAATACCTTTATCTCTGTTGAGCCTCATCCCTTTCCCCAATACACCAGGTATTTGCAATGTCTGCTGCTGTTACTCCTTTTGTTGACTTCTTCTGAAATATCTTTCCCTATTGCATTTTTGGCCCTGTAAAATAAAACAAAACAAATCCCAAAACAGAAACTCAAGGCCCGTGTCTAAGATCACTTCTCTGTAGCTTCTCTTTATCCCTTCCAAACAGAACAAATACTCCCTTATCTGTGTCCTCTTTGCATTTGTATTAAAATGTCCTCTCACGTTTTGGAATGCTTTCCTTTTACAAGTCTGAGTCCCTTTCCTGACAGTGACTTACTTCAGAAGAGAAGCATGTGCGTGCCACTTTTGTAACCACTGTCGAGCGTGTTGTCTGGTATAGGGTGGGTTCTGTACATTCAGGCTGATTTGAATTCAATTGACTGCTGTTCTGAGAGAAAATAAGTAGTGAAAGAAATGAAATTTGCCTGTATGTAGAATAGGAGCTCTGGTGGCATAGTGCCTAAGGTATTTGACTGCTAACCAGAAGGCTGGTGGTTCAAACCCACCAGCCACTCCTCAGAAGGAAGATTGGACAATCTACTTCTGCAGTGATACTGCCTTGAAAACCCAAGGAGGGTCGCTGTGAGTTGGAGTCAATTCGAAGTTGGTGAGTTTGGTTTTTTGGTTTCATATGCAGAATAATTTGAGCTACCAATAAAAGTGTTTAGCATAATACTGGTTACTGTGCAATTGTTATATTATTACTGTATCTTTGTTTGCCAATGGTATAATATGTATATGAATTCACACATCTATAAAAACACAAATAATAGAATCCTATGGCAATGTAGGGAACATAGATGCTGCTGTTTGAGTTTGTTTGTTTGTTTTTTTTTTTTAGCATCCCAAGTTTTGCTAAGAAAATAAGAGCTATATTAAGAGTGTTAAATTGAAATTGCCAGAGTACCCAGTTATTGGGGAGAACTTGGTAAGATGTTAAGCTATGCAAGTGGCACAGGAAAATGATCAAGCTTAAAGGATGAACAAAATAGAATCAACCCAAACTTGCTTCCCTGATTGCCATCAAGGCCCTCACTTCACTTTCTCAGGGAATTCTTTTTTGTTCCTGCAAGATTCCCTGGGACCTAGTGTGATATAATTCATTTCTAAATGAGATGGCCTATTTTTGGAGTGCTGTCCTGATTTTTTTTTCCTTTTGCCTATAATCTATTGTCCTGGATGCTAAAAATAGTGTTGGGTAGGGAATATTTAAAGCTCTTCAGCAGAAGGCTGCTGAACTTCTTAGAACAAAAGAAATAAGTTTCATTTAGCGAGAACTTTAGAACTGCCTACAGAAGTAGAGCCATGTACAGGCACCCCAAATATTTTCACTCCCTCCCCTGCTTTTTTTAAAAAAAGTTTTCTCAGAGCCAAAGAAGGCCCCAAGATGGAACAGAGATTTCACTTGATAAAAATTGCTTGGTAGGCTTTAGTTTGGAAAACCCACATAAAAGTCAGAAGCACCCATTTTAGAACAGTGAGGCTTATTTAAGTGGGATAACTCTGGGACACTGAGAAGGAAGGCCGTAGCTTTTTGCTTAAATATCTCTTAATAGAAGCTCCAAAATTCTTGGTAATGGGATCATCTTCACAAAGACCTTAAGAAGATATAATGTTCTTCAAATACTTGAAATGTGTATTAGTCTCCTATGGTTTCTGTAAAAAATTTGTTGTTGTTGTTGTTGTTAGGTGCTGTCAAGTCATCTCTGACTCATAACGACCCTATGCACAGCAGAACAAAACACTACCTGGTCCCGCGCCAGCTCTACGATCCTTGCTGTACGTGAGTCCATGGCTTCAGCCACTGTTTCAATCCATCTTATTGAGGGCCTTCCCCTCTTTCGTTGACCCTTGACCTTACCAAGCATGACATCCTTCTCCAGGGAATGGTCCCTTCTGACAACATGACCAAAGTATGTGAGACAAAGTCTGGCCATTTTCACTTCCAAGGAGCATTCCAGCTGCACTTGCTCCAAGACAGATTTGTTAGTTCTTTTGGCAGTCCATGGTACTTTCAGCATTTTTTGCCAACACCACAATTCAAAAGCATTGACTCTTCTTCAGTCTTCCTTATTCATTGTCCAGCTCTCACATGCTT
>NW_006921619.1:81513-84066 GCF_000298275.1 Orycteropus afer afer
ACTTAACAACAACAACAGTTCCCTGTCAATGTACTGCTGCTAACATTTTTGATTTATCTTCAGCAAAATTTTACTTGCAAGTGATATTAATGATATTTTTTTATAATTTCCATGTTATGTTAGATCATCTTTCTTTGAAATGGGCAAAAATATGAATATTTTCCAGTTGATAGGCTAGACAGCTGTCTTCCGTATTTCTCAACATAGATGAGTAAGCACTTCCAGTACTGCATCTGTTTGTTGAAATATCTCAGTGGATAGTCCATCATTTCCTAGATCCTTATTTTTCACTAAATTGTTCAGTGAAGCTTGGACTTCTTCTTTCAGTACCATTGGTTTTTGATCATGCGTTACCTGCTGAAACAGCTAAATGTTAACCAATTCTTTTTGGTAAAGTGGCTTTGTGTATTTTTTTGATGCTTCCTATGTTCAATATTTTGCCCATAGACTCCTTCAATATTGCAACTCAAGGCTGGAATTTTTTCTTCAGTTGTTTCAGCTCAAGAAATGTCAGGTGTGTTCTTGACTTTTGGTTTTCTAACTCTAGGTCTTTGCACATTCCATGATAACATTTCCTTAATCTTCTCAAGCTGCCCTTTGAAATCTGTTCAATTCTTTTAGTGCATCATTTCTTTCATTTGCTTTAGGTATTCTCTGTTTAAGAGGAGGTTTCAGAGTCTCTTCTGACATTTATTTTGTCTTTTCCATCTTTCCTATCTTTTTAATGTCTTTTGCTTTATTTGTGTATAATGTCCTTGATGTCACCCCACAACTTGTATGGTCTTCATTCATTGGTGTTGAAAGCATCAAATCTATTCTTCAATCATCTCTAATTTCAGGTGGGGTATACTCAGATAAACAGAGTGAAATAACTGCTAAAATGGATAAACCAAATCTTGTGAACAAGAGAAGCCGTGATTAAAAGAAAAAAATATTAGTATAAAAAATATATCAAAATTTGTCCCACAAATTATGAATTATTGAAGGGTGAGGGCAGTCCATGTATCTCTGTATTTTCAGAGCCTATGAGATAGTTTATTTGCATGTGTTGTTGTTTTTGTTAGCTGCAGTAGAGTCAGTCCTGGCTCACATCAACCCCATGCACAGTGCAACAAAAAGCTGACATGTTCTGTACAATCCCCATGGTCAGTTGCAGATTGGATCATTGAAACCACTGACTGATTTTCAGAAATAGATCACCAACCCTTTCTTCATAGTCCATCTTAGGCTAGATGCTCCACTGAAACCTTTTCTACATTATAGCAATGCACAAGTCTACACTGATATTGGCCAAGAATTAAACCCGAGTCTCCCACATGGAAGGTGAAACTTTTACCACTGAATGACCCATGCCCTCTTATTTGCACTTAGTAAGATCTTAATAAATATTAGTTAAAGAAATCCAAAATGACTTATCAAAAATCTGGAATAATTCAGTTATGAGAAATTAATAAGGTGGAATAGCAGACGGATGCTTAATATTGGACATCCAGTAGAGACAAAAATATAAATCCATCTTATAAAATATATTACAAATGCATTAGGCCAGATATTAATATAACTACAAGTTAAGGAAAACAAAGGATGTGAACTAGGAGTCAGTAAAGAAGAAAGTCTACAAATATCTTCAAAGTATTGAAAATGTTCCCTAGTTGAACTCTTAAATAGTCTGTGACTATACAGGTCATTAACACAAAAACCTAAAATAAGAGATGGGGAAGGAAAACTTACAACTTGGCAAAAATATTTTCTCCCATTTGCCTGCCATGAATCTACCATTCCTGAAGATAGTTCCTTATTTTCTCATATAATCAGTAGAAAATACATGTGAACTGGGCTTTCAGAGTAACAACATCCTTTGAAGCCAAGAAGCTTCAAAAATAAAAGTAGCCAAATAAGAAAGCCCCTTGTAAGAGCCCACATGCAACTTCAACAGGACACACGTCCCTCCTCTCTTACATTATGCATTAACTCTGGGACCCTCAGAGCTTGAGCATAAATAACCTTAAATGGCCCAGCAGTGCAGAACAACTGTCTCTCTCCAGCCAGCCAGCTATCCATCACTGGGCGCTGCAATGGCTTGACTGTAATTGACATGCCCTATGGACTGACTTCTAATGCAGAAAAACTCAGATGAGGTATTAATTAAGTTTTATTCCTCCAGCCCATTCACTCTCCAGAAGCAGCTGGAAGGAAGCTTCTACCAATCAATGGGTAGATCCATTAACTCTTTCAGTGCTTGTGCCAAGGAGAGAAAGGCTGAATTTGGCAAGTCTAGGGTGGACTCTGGACAATGCCATGAAAATTTATTGCTCCAGAGCTGCTGGGGATGAAGGGAGGGGGAGTAAGTGAGCCTCTAAAATGCTTATTTTAGGAGATCAAAAATTAAACTTATCACTTGGTCATTTTGCTGTTGTTTTCTTCAATCTAAAATATTACTTAGAAATGAAGGTAAAAACCAAACACAATTTGTCATAGAAATGGATTACTATATGTAATACCTAACTTGATTTTACCTCAATCTAAGAGTTATAAAAACTTACATAAAAAAAA
>NW_006921619.1:84166-92786 GCF_000298275.1 Orycteropus afer afer
GCCTCGGAAACCCAAGGAGGGGTCGCTATGAGTTGGGTTTGACTCGAGGGCACATAACAACAACAACAACAATACATCGCAAATGTCCTGACTGATGTTTTCATTGGCGTTGATTGTAGAACCAAGCAATGTGAAGTTTTTGACAACTTCAATCAATCATTTCTCCATTTATCATGATGCTGCTTATAGGTCCAGTTGTGAGGACCTTTGTTTTCTTTATATTGGGAGTAATCCATACTGCAAACTGTATTCATCAATCTACATCAGTAAGTGCTTCAAGTCATCCTCACTTTCAGCAAGGAAAGTTGTGTCATCAGCATATTGCAGGTTGTTAATGATTCTTCCTCCAATACTGATGCCACATTCTTCTTCATGTAATCCAGCTTCTCAGATTATTTGCTCAGTATACAGATTGAATAAGTATGGTGAAAGGACACAACCCTGACACACTCCCTTCTTGATTTTAAACCATGCAATGTCCCCTTGTTCTGTCTGAATGACAGCCTTTTGGTCTATGGACAGTTTCCTCATGAGTACAATTAAGTGTTCTGGAATTCCCATTCTTCTCAATGTTATCCACAACTTGTTATGATCCACACAATTAAATGCTTTTACATAGTCAAAAAACACAAGTAAACACCTTTCTGGTATTTTTTGCTCTCAGCCAAGATCCATATGACATCAGCAATGATATCCCTCATTCCACAACCTCTTCTGAATCCAGCTTGCATTTCTGGAAACTCTCTGTCAATATATTGTTGCAACCATTTTTGAATTATCTTCAGTAAGATTTTATTTGCATGTGACATAAATGATATTGTTCAATTTCCACATTCTGTGGGATCACCTTTCTTTAGAATGGGTACAAATATGGATGTCATCCAGTCACTTGGCCAGGTAGCTGTCTTCCAAATCTCCAGAGCCACTGGAGTGCCTCCAGTGTGGCATCTATTTGTTGAATCATCTCAATGGTTATTCTGTCAATTCCTGGAGCCTTGTTCTTTGCCACTTCCATCAATGTAGCTTCAACTTCTTCCTTCAATAACATTGATTCTTGATCATACGCCACCTACTAAAATGGATGAACATCGACTAATTCTTTTTGGCACTGTGATTCTGTGTGTTCTCTCCATGTACTTTTGACATTTCCTGCATCATTCGATATTTTTCCCATAGAATCTTTCAATATTGCAACTTGAGGCTTAAATTTTTTCTTCAGTTGTAAAAATTGTTGTAGAAAATTACAATAAAATTAGTGGCTTGAAACATAACACAACACAAATTTATTCTCTTCTGAGTCCTGGTGGTCAGAAGTCTGGAATCAGTTTCAATAGGCTAAAGTCAAGGTCTCAGCAGTGTTGGTTCCTTCTGGAGGCTCAGAGAGGAGAACCTGTTACCTTACCTTTTTTAGTTCTTCATGGTTACCTGCATTCTTGGTTTTTGGCCCCTTCCTCCATCTTTAAAGCACATAATTGCAATCTCTGCTTCCACCATCATGTGACGTTCTCCTCTTCAGTAGTCAAATCTCCCTCTGCCTCCTTCTTATAAGAACATTTGGGATTACATTTAGAGCCTTCCCAGATAATCCAAGATAATCTCCCCATCTCAAGACCCATAGCTTAATCACATAAGCAAAGTCACTTTTACTATATGAAATAACATTCATTGGCTTGGGGCAATAACAACAACAATGCAACACACTGCTGTTGAGTCAGATCCAACTCATAGCGACCCCTCCTTGGGTTTCTGAGGCGATATCTCTACGGAAGTAGATTGTCCAACCTTCGTTCCGAGGAGTGGCTGGTGGGTTTGAACAGCCAGCCTTGTGGTTAGCAGTCAAATGCCTTAGGCAGTACCCCACCAGAGCTGAAAGGCCATTATTCAGTCTACCATAATGCTAGTGAGTAGAACAGGAATTGACCTTATTTGTGGGATCTTGAACTAAACTAACCATGGGAAGAATTTTTGAAATAAAAAGGAACAATTTTGGATTATCAGTCCTTTCCAAAAGTGGAAAGGACTCCCTTGGGTGCATGAGAAGAGGTTAAACTAGAATTTCAGTTACGGTAAACAATATCACAATTACGGCATTTCAAAGTGAAGTACTAGACAGAAACGTTTTCAAAAAAATAAATTACCCCAAAACAAGACTTTAAGCAGTCAAAAGATCAGCGATGGGGGAGGATTCATGAAAAGATTTATTTAGAAGGAGCTCCTATCCTCTTTCCTTATCAAAGAGAAGGTTGTAGGAGTGACTTCTCCTTCATGTCTAGACTAGAGGGAGTTGGCTTCAAAGAGATCACTCAAAAAAAACACGGAAGAGCCTTGGAGTAGTATGACACACATAGCAAGAGGCTATGCACATCAGTTTTAGTGGGCAGTGTAGAAAGGAAGAGATGCTGCTCTTTTGGTAACCTCTCCAAATGTGGGTCCAAGGTGCATGAACCCCAGATAATATTTGTGCAACCTATAGTATGGTTCTATTGAGAAGGCCTTCTGCTGGAGGTTGAAGGGGAGTCCAGTAGAGGATCTGGATGGGGAGAACCACTGGAAAATCAGAAGGAGAAGATGGAGTCAGGGGAACTAGCCAAAAAGTATGACTGTTGGCATCCTGGAAGTCACCTCAGAAGGCCCCAAAGAAGAGTCGTGATGAATCTATCAACTCTGTATACTTGAGACTTCAAGTGTAATGATAAACTTTGTCAAGAAGACAAAGGACTATGGCGTATATCAGAGTATGACTTTATGTTAACTTAACTGAAAGCATCCACAAATATCTTATTTTCAAACAAGGTTACATTCACAGGTACAAGGGTTAGGATTTCAACACATCTTTTTGGGGACACAATTCAATTCCTAACATAGGTGAATTCAAATTTTGTGAGGCCTGAAGCTTATAGAATTTGAATAGCTTTCTTTAAGATAAAAGATAAAAGATTACAATGAAAAACTACCTACAAGGCTTTGGAAGGAGCTTCCCAAGTTTAAGTTCAGTAGCTCCACAATCAGTCAGTGAAGTAAGCACTATCTGTCCTCCATTTCCCCTTCTCCCTCCCTTTAATCAAATCCCAGAAGGCCCTGTGACCAAGGCTAACTAGGAGCTAGAAAGAAAGGGGCAACTGTGAAGAAGCCCCTACCTCAACCCTTCCCCTAAAAGTAGACAGCTCACCCCACTAAAAGGCTTTGCTGGAGTGAGGGTTGGGTAGGAAGGGGGTCTTACCTTTGTATAAACATTGATATTTTGACAAAAATATTGATTCACATATTTAATTACAGAATTGAAAATGTGCGTTTGTGATTCAATAAGACTGTTGCACTGTGCATTATCTATGAATGGCCAGAAACAGTGTGGTTTCTGGCAGTATTTATTTAGAGGCCACAGAAAGCTTTCCTTCACAGAATACATTTTAAAGTGACAATAGGAAGTAAAAAATAAAGTTCTGATTTTCAAAATGCTGGTTACAGGTGCTGGTGACTTCTTCACCACTAGGATGTGTGAGTAGCTGGTGACAGCTTGTCAGTGATGTTGTAGAAGTTTAAGTATATGAAATGTGATTCCACTAAGTGATCTTTAAGGCGACTCTTGGCTCTGATGGTTTCTGGTTCTACGCTACTCAACCACTGATAACAGAGACTTTAATATGAAAGGTTTTGATAAGGAGAATGAAAAGCAAGAAAAAGGTTGAGATGTTTTTAGTGGGTTGATAGATGGTGTTAAAACACATGGAGAGGAATGAATCTAGCAAACGCCCCCAACCAAAAGGGCAAAATGTTGATCTTTAAAGAATCTGAAATACTGACAGAAAAATAGGTGGAAGAGACTTGGAATCTAAAATCCTGCTGCCCACACTCAAACATTTGCATGCTGCTGTGAGGGCCTCTGTTCAAAATATATGCTAATGTGAAAGAATAAGTTTACAGCCAAGATTCATTTTTTAAAGCTGGTTTATCTCCAAATGTATGAGTGTTTTATTACTGTTATTATAAATGCCCTTTAATGCAGGTCTTCTCATTCATTAGCGTGGAGAGTTCCAAAGTGAAATGAAAAACAACAGTTTCTTGACAAGCTTACAGACTTTAAAGCCTTAGTGTGGGTGGAAGAAATGAGTGTTGCAAAGCTTTATAGACATGGATGTGATTTTTTTTATTCTGAAATGATGACATAAATAAGCCTCTTCAAAGGATTTGCTGAGTAGATCATGGAAGTTGGCATGTCAATTTTGGGAACTTGATGACCTTTGGAACTTGGGCATAAATAATACATTGCTTGGCAAAACTTGAGCCAAAACTTTTACTGGTATGTTCACAAATTTTTACAACTCTACCATGGCAATTTCTGAAAAGTCAACTGTTAAGCTAGCATTTTTGCATGCATATTGCTGTCTATTTTAAATAGGAGAATTTTCTCTTAAGAAAATAGGAAGGAAAGTGATCAATGTTTACTATGTGGCAGGTATTTAAATTATCTCATTTAATCCTGACAACAAGTAGGTGAGGTCAGTATTGTTATACCTGCTTTAAATATAGGAAACTAAGATACAGAGAATAATAATAGCTGAAGTTTACATAAAGTTTCATTGCTTGAAATACTTTTTTATACATATTGGCACATTTAATCCCTGTAACAACCATAACCACCATCTGTCTGTCAGTTTGTCATACTGCAGTGGCTAGCATGTTGGAAGCTATGCTACCAGGATTTCAAATACTAGGAGTGTAACCTATGGTGGACAGGTTTCAGAGAAACTTCCAGACTAGGACAGATTAAGAAGAAATGTCTGGTGATCTACTTACAAAAATTAGCCAACAAAAATCTTAGTGATCACAACAGAACATTGTCCAATGCATTTACTTTGGACATATCATAGGAAAGGATCAATCACTGGAGGAAGATACCATGGTTGGTGAAGTAGAGGAGCAGTGAGAATAAAGGATACCCTTGGTGAGATGGATTGGCACAATAGCTGGAATGATAGACTCAAATATGGTGGTGATAGTTAGGATGACACAGGACTGGGCAACATTTCATTCTGTACATAGGTCACCATGAGTCAGAGACAACTGGAAGGCAGCTATCTAACCACTGTCAAACGGTAGGTATTATCCTCATTTTGAAGATGAAAAACTGAAACACTTGACTTCTTCAAGGTAAATGGTAAGGTCAGGATTTGAATGCTCCTTTAGGGAGCTCTGGAGGCGTAGTGCCTAAGGCACTAACTACTAACCAGAAGGCTGGTGGTTCAAACCCACCAGCTACTCCTCGGAAGGAAGGTTGGGCAATCTACTTCCTTAGTGATACCGCCTTGGAAACCCAAGGAGGGGTCTCTATGAGTCAGATCCGACTCAATGGCAGTGTGTTTGGTTTGTTTTTGTTTAGTACCTTTTAACTGCTAAGCTACATAGGCTAAAGAGTCTGGTGGTGTAGTGCCTAAGGCATTTAACCACTAACCAGAAGGCTGGTGGTTCAAACCCATAAGCTACTCCTCAGAAGGAAGGTTGGGCAATCTACTTCTGTAGTTATAGTGCCTCAGAAACCCAAGGAGGGGTTGCTATGAGTTGGATCTGACTTGACAGCAGTGAATTTGGTTTATGGATACAGCTAGGAAATGGCAGAGTTATTTTTTTAGTCTGTCTAACCCTTAAAGTCTTTCTCATCCTTCAAGGTTCAAGGTTCCACTAAAATGATAGCCATATTACCCCGACTGTCAGGGTACTGTTGGGATAAATTCTTTCCCTGAGCTGCCATGGCCATACTGTTTGTAGTTCTTAGCAAGTATTTAATTCTGATTTAGCTGTTCATGTATAAACTCTTTGAAGACAGAGACTAATGTCTTATTTGTATCTCTAAGCAAACAACCTTTGTAAAGTGAGTGTTCAAGAAACTTTAAAATAAACAAAGCGGATGTCTATTTTGTTCTCTGCTAAAGGGGAAATATAACATGAATGAAAAGGCCTGTAGCTGGTATTATTAGCATAGATGAATGACTAGTTAAGCTTTAAGTGATAACATTCAAAAGGCAAAGATGTTGACTGAATTGATAAATATAAGCTAACAGAAATAATGCAATATAAACTGATAGAAGATTTAGATGACAATAAATGTAATAAAATTATTACCTTTTCTATCTGGATGCAACCCTGCCTTAAACTTCCCTGGACAATGAATGATATAAGACTAAGTTATAGAGCCCTGAGACCACTATTCATTAGTCACTGAGAGAACGTGATCTCTGTCACTCAGAAGACAGCAGTTGAGTTGGGGTTCTTCAGAGCTGAGGAACAAAGCCTCCATCCCCTAAGACAGAAACATCCAGCTTTTTTCTAAGCTCAAGTGGATTATCCCAGGCAGGTGTGTTGTAGTGAAAGAAGCAGTGGCTGGGAATTAAATGATCTGAATTTAAATAAATTCTGGTCCTCATACTATTTGTGTGCTTGGGCAAGTTCTGGAGCTTTGTTTTCTTCATCTGCATGTTGGGTGCAAGAGTACTGCCACACTGGGTTGTTTTCAGGAGTAGAAGATTCTGTTTTTGAAAGTCCCTGGTACATTGATTCTTTCAGCTAATGTATGGGCTACTTGAATTCCATCCATTCCTGTGAGGATAATTACACTGGTTCTTGGCTACCTCCAACCTGTATTGCCACTCTGGCTGCTGTTTCCTGGGGTCTCACTATTGTGGTTTCTTGAGGTCTTGGGTTCACTCAGTGCTGACTTTAGCCCCAGAAGCCAGTACAGGAGCCTTGTACTGCCCTGTACTCTGAATCAGAGCTCTCCTACATATTGCTGCTGCCACTGACTTCCTCTCAGTCCCCAACAGGCAGCTCACTGCAGACTTCACTTTTTCTTGGGACTTCACTGAGGCCCCCTGCAGCTGTCATCACCATCTCTTACAGAGACCTTACAACGTTCTGCCCCTGGCATACTGTGATCTCGCTTCCTGGAGCCCTAGCATCTATTCAGTCACCAACACTGATTGAGAGCCTATTAAGTAGCAGACCAGACACTGGATTTACTAAGTTTTTGCTTTCAAGAAACTGAAAATCCAGAAGGTAAAACAGACAGGCAAACCAGCTATAACAATGCGATAGGAGATTTTTTAAGAAAGAGGAAAGCACAGGCTGCTTGAGAACAGAAACCAGGCAGAGCCCCCTACAGAACTACCTCCCAATTATTCTGCTTTGCAACTCCCAGAGAGACCCCTGTGTCTAAGCCTTCTGAAGAAATTGACCACAGATCACAAAGATTGACAATGTAAAGGCTCTGCAGGACTGTTTTTATACCTTTCCTGTGCTGTATCCTGGGGAGGTTCATGCTGTCTGATCCTGGCCACCCCCATCGCTCTTTAACCCATACCCTGGAGGATATTTGCCTTCTCAATTTCCATCCACAGTGCATTCTCTTCCTCTGATGCAGACAAGCCTCCACTGTTCCTCAGGCTCTACCAACAGCCAGGTTCTGGGCCAATTTCTTTCATCCAGAAGATATTGACTTGGCAAATAATGTATGCAGAATTGCCTCATCCTTAAATGAAAATGATCTGCCTGACAGTAGAACCTTAGTTTTATTTTGTTTTTCTCTCAGTGGTGTACTGCCATCTACTCCTCAGAAGGAAAGGTGGGCAATCTACTTCCATAGCCATACTGCTACGGAAACCCAAGGAGGGGTCACTGTGAGTTGGGTCCGACTCAACAGCACATAACAACAACAACAACATTAGTGGTGATGGATTTGAGCCAATGCTCCTAATTGTTCAACTTGCTTCCCTTGCACCAAAGGGAAACATCTGACCAGATCAAAGCAAGAGGTCTTCACAAAGTATGTGCTGGTATCTGGCCTTGAGGGGATTAAACTCAGAACCCTGACTTCATTAAAATTGTGTTCTGAGCCCATGACCTAAAACAAAGTCATAAGGTCTGAGAAGTCCAGAGTATGGATCCAGTGCTGCAGCTGCTTGAATGATTCTGAGTTTTTGAGCCATGATGAGAAATAAACTGTAATGTTTAGTCTGTCTTACCAAAGTTTTAATCAATTATCAGATTGCTGTTATTGTTGTTAGGTGCTGTCAAGTTGGCTCCGATTCATAGTGATCCTGTGTATAACAGAACAAAACACTGCCCGGTCCTGTGCCAGCCTCATAATCGATGCTATGCTTGAGTCAATTGTCACAGGCACTGAGTCAATCCATGTCTCTGAGGATCTTCCCCTGTTTCGCTGACCTTCTATTTCACCAAGCACTATATCCTTCTCCAGGAACTGATCCCTTCTGATAGCATGACCAAAGTCTGAGAGATGACGTCTGGCCATTCTCACTTCTAAGGAATATTCCAGCTTTACTATTTCCAAGATAGATTTGTTCATTCTTCTGGTAGTCCATCGCATTTTCAATATTTTTCATTAGCAGCAAATTGAAATGCATCAATGCTTCTTTGGTCTTCTTTATTTGATGCTCAGCTTTCACATGCATACTGTTGTTGTGGTTGTTATGTGCCGTCGAGTTGGACCCAACTCATAGAGACCCCTCCTTGGGTTTCTGAGGCAGTATCACCATGGAAGTAGATTGCCCCATCTTCCTTCTGAGGAGTGGCTGGTGGGTTTGAAACGTCAGCCTTCTGGTCAGCAGTC
>NW_006921619.1:92886-93426 GCF_000298275.1 Orycteropus afer afer
AATCTGAATTTGCATTTTAAGAAGAACCTTGGTGGAGATTCAAAATGGAGTCTCATCAGTAAGCACCACACTATTTCCCTCTAGCATCTAAGTGCTTGACAAACTACGTATAGCAGTTTGAATTAAGGATTTTGGTGCTCTGAACAGCTCATTGAACCGGAGTGCACCAAACACAGAAGTGCAGAATTAGAGGAAAGGCACAAGGAGATTATTTAAGAAGGAGCTACCTGGTGGAGCATGGATGGGCAGCTGACAGAGACCATTGGAAACTTCCCTGGGGCGGTCGCTGACTGAGATCCCTGTGAGCCAAAAAAGAAGACACACATACCAACATCCCAGCAAATAACCCCAAGGATCTGCCTCAGCACCTGATTTTATTGGTAATTTGGGTCACCTTAGTGCAGACGGGTGTGTGCAGTACCACTGAGACACAAGTGGAGAGCTCACTGTTGCACCAGGAGGGTGAGCTCACTCCCCTCTCAGCAGGTCACTGAGTGGGTTTGGGTCAGCCTGGGAGACATAGTGCTTGTCTTTGTCACT
>NW_006921619.1:96253-98107 GCF_000298275.1 Orycteropus afer afer
TACCTTGGTCTTCAAAGTGACATCTTTACTCTTTAACACTTGAAAGAGGTTTATCGCAGTAGATTTGCCCACAGCAATATGTTGTTTGATTTCTTTATTGCCGCTTTCTTGAGCATTGATCATAGATCCAAGTAAAATGAAATTCTTGACAACCTCAATCTTTTCTCCATTTATCATGAATTTTTTAAAAAATATTTTTATTGTGATTTGGGTGCAAAATTATGAAACAGATTAGTTTTACTCTCAACAGTTCATGCACATTTGATTTCATGGCCCCAATTATAACCCCAACCATAAAGCTCTCCTTCCCTCTCTTCCCTGTGACTACCCCTTCCCTGTGCCTTTGTTACCTATGCATTTTTGTCTGTCAGCTTTCCCTCTATGCAAATGCTGCCTCTTCAATGTCTCATGGCTGATTGACATTAGAGGTGTATCTCTGTAGGGTAGATGCGTGCGTCTCCCTGAAGTAGGTTCTATGTTTGTAGGTCTTTCTGCTATTGGACTGAGAGCCAATCCATGGAAGTGAGTCCATTTCCAGGCCTGAAGGATAGATAATCTGGGACCATAGTCTCAGAGTTTCCACCAGTCTCTATATGACCAGTAATTCTGGTCATTTTTGTATTTTTAAATTTTGTTTCACATTTTTCCTCCCACTCTATCAAGGATCTCCAATTTTAATCCCTTTCTGAGTGTTTTGCATTGGTAGCTGGACACCATCTAGTCATTCAGGTCTCAGGGTCATGAAGGCTGAGGTCTTCTTGGTCCATCATATCTTTGGACTAATTGTTTCCAAATGACTTTGATTTTCTTCACTAGTCTTTGTTCCAGACGAAACGAGACCAGTAGTTGCATCTTAGATGGCCACTCAAAAGCTTTTATGACCCTAGTCACTATTCAGGAGCTCTGGTAGCATAGTGGCTAAGACACTTGCCTGCTAACCAGATGGCTGAAGGTTCAAACCCACCAGCCATTCCTTGGAAGGAAGGTTGGGCAATACTACTTCCGTAGTGATACTGCCTCAGAAACCCAAGGAGGGGTCACTATGAGTTGGGTTTGACTCAACGGCACATAACAACAACAACAACAGTCACTATTCACCAAAGTAAGATGTAGAACAAGATTTTTATGTACTATGTTGTTCCAGTGGAGCTTACTATGATGTTTCTTAATGGTCCACTTGTGAGGATTTTTGGCTTCTTTACACTGAGGTGTAATCCATATTGAAGCCTGGGGTCTTTGATAATCACTAGTAAGTGCTTCAAGTCCTCTTTACTTTCAGTAAGCAAGGTTGTGCCATCTGCATATTGCAGATTGTTAATGAGTCTTCCTCCAATCCTGATTCTTCTTCATATAGTACAGTTTCTTGGGTTATTTTTTCAACATACAGATTGAATAAGCATGTTGAAAGGATACAACCCCGACATACACCTTTCCTGATTTTAAACCACGCAGTATCCCCTTGTTCTGTTTGAATCACTGCCTCTTGATCTATGAGCAGCTTCTTCCTGAGCACAATTAGGAGTTCTGGAATTCCCATTCTTCTCAGTGTTATCCATAATGTGTTATGATCCACAGAGTCAAACGCCTTTGCATAGTCAATAAAACACAAGTAATCATCTTTCTGGTATTCTTTGCTTCCAGCTAAGAGCCATCTGACATTGCAATGATATCCCTTATTCTACATCACCTTTGAAACTGGCTTTAATGTCTGGAAGTTTCCTGTCTGAAAAGGAATGGCGTGGCATTCATCCTCACAAAGTATGTTTCAAGATCTGTCCTGAAGTACAATGCTGTCAGTGATAGGATAATATCCATACGCCTACAAGGAAGACCCGTTAATATGACTGTTATTCA
>NW_006921619.1:132630-134527 GCF_000298275.1 Orycteropus afer afer
TTGATTTTCTTCATTCTCCTTTGCTTCAGAAAGATAGAGACCAATAGTTTCACCTTAGGTGGCTACTTACAAGCTTTTAAGACCCCAGCAGCTACTCATCAAAATATAATGTAAAACATTTTCTTTCTGGAGTATGTTGTATCAATCAACTTTGGTATTCCCTGACACTATGGTCCTAAGCTTTCAAGTCCAGTGACTCATTCTTTCAAGGTGTTTAGTTATGGCTAAGAAGTTTTCATAACTTTGTGTCCTGTATGCTCTAGTATGTTGTTGTTGTTGTTATGTGCCGTGGAGTTGGCCCCGACTCATAGCAACGCTTCCTTGGGTTTCCAAGGTGGTATCACTACAGAAGTAGATTGCCCAACCTTCCTTCCGAGGAGTGACTGGTGGTTTAGAACCACCAGCCTTCTGGTTAGCAGTCAAGTGCCTTAGGCACTATGCTACCAGAGCTCCTATGCTCTACTATAGTCATAGATATATTTGCAGTATATGTAAATACCTATGTAGAAATATAGGTGCTCTGGTGGGGTAGTGCCTAAGACATTTGACAGCTAACCAGAAGGTTGGCAGTTCAAATCCACCATCCACTCCTTGGAAGGAAGATTGGGCAATCTACTTCCATAGAGATACCTCCTCAGAGACCCAAGGAGGGGTCACTATGAGTCAGATCTGACTTGATGGCAGTGAGTTTGGTTGGTTTTGGTATGTAGAAATATACTCTCTGAAACCCATATATATTCTTGGGTGTAGTCCCATTTGCCTTCTCACACCTGCTCAACTTGTCTGTCTATCTACGTATCCACTTGTGGCTTATTGTTATTATTGCTAGTCAGGATTGTGTATGTAATAGTATTTTCTTCTGTTGTCTTTTACATTTGTGCTCCTCTCAGTGTCTTCTTCTGTCTTGATCATTTTGTGCTGATCTCCCCCTTACTGTGTATTGCCTTTCCCTTCACCCAAATTAATATGCATCTACCCTCTAGTTCGTGATTTCCCATTCCTTCCCCTTCCACCCCTGATAACCATCAAAGAATATTTTCATTCTGAGTGTAAACCTTTTCTTGACTTTCTATAGTAGTCTTATACAATATATGTCCTTTTGTGATTGACTAATTTCATTTAGCATAAAGTCCTTCATGTTGATACTTGTTGCGAGGTGTTTCACAGATTCTTCATTATTCTTTAACATGGCATTGTATTCCATTGAGTATGTATCACAGTTTGCTTATTCATTCATCCACCGATGAACACTTGGATTGTTTCATCCTTTCGCTGTTGTGAATAGTGCTGTGATGATCATGGGTCTTCATATATTTATTCATGTCATGGCTTTTATTTCTGTAGGATGATATATAGGTAGTGGAATTGCTGAATCATATGGTATATCTATTTCCAACTTTTTAGACTCTGAGTGCCAAGGGACAGAAATGGAAAAATCATTGTGGTAGAAACTAGCCAGGGAAAATATGAAAGCTGCTCTAGACCTTGATGGAAATGGAGGGTTTGGCTTGTCAGAGATACCTTTCAGCAATCTACACATGCATAAACTTCAGGTTTTTATGCAAATTATTGAATAATTTCATTCATTAACAGCGAATCCCTATGCTTCTTTACAACACAGAAGACAAATTGTCAACGAGGTACTATCAGTGTGAAAAGAGTCTTTTTCTATTAATATCTGGCTTGAACAATTCTCAGAATTGGAATTGTTGATGATGAAAGAAAGTCACCAAGTGGAAAAAGCAAATGTCAATGAGCATGATCTATGCATTGTGAAGAAAACATTACCATTCTGTTATACAATGTTTCAATGTCCATTTCAAGACAAGGCAAAGGAAAAGAACATGACTTTATTTTACAGGACTGAAATAATTTATTTAAGAGACAAATATGGCAC
>NW_006921619.1:134627-138790 GCF_000298275.1 Orycteropus afer afer
GCACAAAAATTAAAATTAGAATAATACCTTAAAACTACTAGATATTCTAGTAATTTCTTGCCATTCCCCCAATAGATCACTTTGAGTTCATGGTCACCTTGCTGATTCCTGGCCATGATGCTAGTGCACTGGGCTTAAGAGACAAAGTCCTGGCTCTACCACCTCTTAGCTTTAGTTCCCAGGAGGTGCTGGGTAATTCATAGCACAACTCCAGTTGTATAGAATTTTGTACTGAAGGAGGAAGAGGTGTTAGAGAAAAGGAGCTCTCAGGAAGAGGAGCCTCATACAGGGAGAGGCTTGTTATCATAAGTCAAGTCCCAGTAAGAAAAAGGCAACCCCAGTTCAGTTCTAGGCAGGCTCATGATCCAAGGTGGCTCTACTTTTTCATAAGTATGAATAGCAGTGGGCAATACTGAAACTCAGGTACTGACAAGAATGAAAAACCAGTGAGAACTGGAAGCAGGTACCTCACAGAATAATGAAAAAAAAGGAAAAGATTGGAGATAAGCAAATCTGGGTTCAAATCTTGGCTCTATCTCTTACAATCTATGTGGCCTTGGCAAGCTACTTAAACTCTCCTAGTCTCTGTTTCAGTTAAGGTAAATAAGAGGCTGCCTTGGACTATGGGAAAGTTTCAACAACCTAAAGCCACTCCATATAACCTACCTAACCTTGAGGTCATTCATGAAGAAAGAGGCAGAGAAGGCAAAGAATTTCAAGTCAAGACAACCCCCGCTTCCCCCAAAAAAAATCATCCTAAATAGGAGTTTTTCTAGCTTCTCCATCAATGCACAGGGTCAATCCCCAAGAAAACAGAATAAAGAAGTACTTCCTTGATGGGATGAGACTTCTGAATTGTAAGGTGCTCAGAACCCATTCCCATGATGTTTTGTTCCAACATTCATCAGATGGTGGTCATGAATCCAGATGCTGTGTGAGTGCTTCATGATCAAGAACTCACTTTGCCCCTTGCCCCTATATCCTCTTTTGAAATAGTCAAGCGGAGTAAGTAAGAGTGCCAGCTCTGGAGCCAGGCAGATGTGGGTTTGAGTGGATGTAACTGTTGAGCACACAACACCCAAAAATGAATGCTGTATCATAGATGAACCTGGCAGGTCCCATTTAGATGGCTGATGAAAGGTCTAGTTCCTGCTATCAAAATGAAAAAGAAAGCAAGGAAGGAAGGGAAGGGAAGGGAAGAAATAAATTACACTAGAAGATGTTAAAATGGATAATGATGATCTTATACAAAAAAAGATTACTATAAGGGAGAAGAAGGGACTATTGGAAGGGTGGATGAGGAAGGAACATTTCCATGAGAAGGAGACCATTACAATGGGAAAAGAGGCCAGAACTAAATTTGAGTTCCTATTTTACTAAAGCAGAGGTCAGGAAAGTTTTTAATGACTGAAGTCACCTGTTGTTGTTGTTGTTAGATGCCACTGAGTCAGTTCCAATTTGTAGCAACCCTATGTACAACAGAACAAAACATTTCCTGGTCATGTGTTATCCTCACAATTTCTGCTATGTTTAAGTCCATTGTTCCAGCTGCTGTGTAACTCCCTTCATTGATGTTCTTCCTCTTTTTTCACTAATCCTCTATTTTACCAAGAATGATGTCCTTCCTCAAGGACTGGTCTCTTCTGATAACATGACTGTGATGGTTAAAGTTATGTGTCATCTTAGCTGGCTCATGATTCTCAGTGGTTTGGCAGTTATGTAGTCATTCCCCATGATGAGATCTGCTATAATGTAATCACCTCCATGATGAAATCTGCTACAGACAGCCAATCAATTGAAAGGGATTTTTCTCAGAGAGGTATCTTGCTACCATTATGTATATGGATGCATTGGCAAAGCTTTCTGGCTTTTTACTTGATCTGGATCCTGCATCTGGCTCATCATCATCTGACCTCCTATTCCCAGCTGATCCTGGGATTCATCAGCCTTCACAGCCCTTGAGCAAGTAGCTTGCCATCTGATCTGTGATCTTGAGTTCGTCAGCCCCTGCAGCTATGTGAGTCAGGAGAAGCCTCCAGCCTAATTTCTGATCCATGTGCTTGGGACTTCCCAGCTTCTACAACAACATGAGCCATTTGTTTGAGCTAAATCTCTCTCTCTGTATATATGTGTATATATATATGTATGTACATATATATATATGTATAGATCTATACATACATATATACATGTATATATATGTGTGTGTGCATAAGTATATACACATATACATGTATATATATACATATATATGCTGTTGTTGTTGTTGTTGTTATTTGCCATCAAGTCAGCCCCGACTCATAGCGACCCCTCCTTGGTTTTCCGAGGCAGTATCACTACGGAAGTAGGATTGCCCAACCTTCCTTCCGAGGAGTGGCTATGCATATATAAAAAAAACAAACCAAACTCACTGCCGTTGAGTCAGTCCTGACTCAGAGTGACTTCACCTTGGGTTTCCAAGGAGGTATCACTACAGAAGCAGATTACCCAACCTTCCTTCTGAGGAGTGGCTTGTGGGTTTGAACTGTCAGACTTCTGGTTAGCAATCAAATGCCTTAGGAACTATTTGTGTATGTGTATATATATATACACACACATATTCATATATATATATGTATATGTATATATGTATATCTGTATATATATATATGTATGTAAGGAGCTCTGGTGGAATATGTACACCTGTACATGCATACATACATATATATACATGTACATATATATATGTGTATGTGTGGTGTGTGTGTATATATTTCACTGGTTTTATAGAACCTAGCATAAGACAACCAAAGTACATGAGATGAAGTTTTGCCATTCTTACTTCTGAGGAGTATTCTAACTGTACTTCCAAGAAAGATTTGCTTGTTCTTCTGGTAGTCTACAGCATATTTACTATTCTTTGCCAACACCACAATTCAAATTCATCAATTCTTCTGCAATCTTCTTTATTCATTGTCCAGCTTTCACAAGCTATGAGGCAATTGAAAATGCTATGGCTTGACTCAGGCACATCTTAGTATTCCAAGTGACATCTTTGCTCCTTAACACTTTGAAGTGGTCTTTTGTAGCCTAAGGCATTTGACTGCTAACCAGAAGACTGGGGATTCAAAGCCACCAGCCGCTCCTCAGAAGGAAGGTTGGGCAATCTACTTCTGTAATGATACCACCTCAGAAACCCAAGGAGGGGTCGCTATAAGTAGGATCTGACTCCACGGCAGTGCCTTTTTTTTTTGAGCAGATTTTCCCAGTACAATACGTTGTCTAATTTCTTGACTGCCACTGCTATGGGCTTTGACTGTGGATACAAGTAAAATAAAATCCTATTGGAAAAAATACTGAAGTATTGAAGGTCATTAGGGAGAGGTTAAGTATCAGGATATTTTGACCATGTGGAGCTATCTCCTGAATTCACTACTAAGGGTAGATGGATCCTACCAGGGCCAGGGAGAAGAGTGAAGGAGGTCATGGGCCCAAAGTCAGAAAGATGCCTGCCTAGTTTCTTCAAACTGAGGGGAATACTAATGCTGTCTTGGTAATTCATTTTCCAGAACAAAAGAAAAAAGGCAGGGGGATTTCCAGGATTTCAGGGCTTGGGTAAAATTCAACATCATCTCTTCTGGTGCCACATTTCTTAAGATGCAGAACTATGCTAGACTGCCAACACACCAGGAAGAGGCCAGAGGCAGAATGCTTTTCTCTTTGTGGAGAGAGGAAAGAGTTGGGGTAGTTTTGAGAAATTGTATTCTGATAAGGCTATCTTATAGGAGCTCTGGTGGCATAGTGCCTAAGGTATTTGACTGCTAACCAGAAGGCTGGCAGTTCAAACTCAGCAGCCACTCCTTGGAAGGAAGTTTGGGCAATCTACTTCTGTAGAGATACTGTCTCAGAAACCCAAGAAGAGGTCCCTATGAGTTGGGACTGACTCGATGGCAGTGAGTTTGGTTTCTGTTTTTTTAATATTCTTTAGTTCTCCAGAAACAGTACTAGAAGACCATTTTAGTTCTCCAGAAACAGTACTAGAAGACCATTTTCAAAATCCCTTCATTCATAGAGCAAAAGTGAATGCACTCCTGTCCAACTGGTTTCCATCACCTCTGACAGAGTGTTAGGCAATCTTAGAATATTGGGTACTTATTGCATTCAGCTGGGAAGGAGCAAGGACC
>NW_006921619.1:149125-155126 GCF_000298275.1 Orycteropus afer afer
GAAGACCTGGTCCCTCTCGGTAGGGTAACAAGGGAACGTGTTCAGTGCAGATCAGTGAGTAAGCACAAGCCCGCCTTGTTTCAGTACCTATGCTTAAACTGAGTTTCTACTATTCTGGAATTCTACAGAAATTCCAGTGAGAAGCCATGTAGGAAACAGGAATATTAGGATGACTAATCTGTCACAAACACAGGTTTCATTTGCTATTTCCAAATCGTGGTCTGAAAAATTACAAATCAAATGTAATATTTTAGATCGTTGGGCGAAATACCTCCCATGTCATGAGTCTAGGAGGATCCACCTCTTTTAGCACTCACAGGAATTGCATGTATGGTCACGGAATGTTTGCTGCTGAGCTGAGGTCTCTTATGAAGCACCACACCAACACAGGATTCTAATATTTAAACACTTGCTTTAAAGGAGTCTGTTGTTGTTGTTGTTTGCCGGTGAGTCGGCCCCAACTCATAGCGACCCCTCCTTGGGTTTCCGAGGCAGTATCACTACGGAAGTAGGATTGCCCAACCTTCCTTCCTAGTGAAGGAGTCTACTCTCACTTAAATGTGCAGAGGATAATACTCTTCCCTATGGGAGACTTCCTTCATTTCCAAGCTAATTTACATTTATATAGGATGAATCAGACTTTCCCCTTTAAACTAGCATCTTCAGTTAAGGAAAATGATACTTTTCATCTCATTTACTTTGAAGGCAACTTTAATCACACCTTTTGGCAAATCCAGGTTAGAGAAGTAACATGACCACTCTTCTAAAGTTCATTTTACCAGTAGAAGCCACGATTCTTTAGAAATTTATTTGTAAAGTTATTATTATTTTATCAGTTATATGTTTAGTGTAGTGTGTGAAGGTAGCTACTCCTGAAGGAACATTCTGAGTTGAATTTAGACTGCATAATATGTTTTGTTTTTAATCTGAAAGTACATGCTTCAGAATGTACTAAACATGAGATTAAGTAAATTGTGAACAGCAGAATAGTATGCATGACATACAAACTATGATGACATTTTTTAAAAGAGAAAAATAAAACTAAGTCACTAAAACCTCAAATGCAATTTTCTGTGAGTGCACATATACACACAGCAATCCATAGAACAAGTACAGCACATTACATACCAAACTGATGACAACATTACCTTGGGATGAGGATGGAAACATTCAAAGAAAGAATTCAAGTATTGATGACAGTCTATCAATTCAGATTAGTTTCAGCAATATGTGACTGAAAATTCAAACTGGGGAAAAAAAAAAAACCCAAACCTACTGGTAGGCAGTACAAGTATGAAGATTCCATGAAGATAGGAAGACAGGCTTCTTCCAGCCCTCTGCTCTGTCATTACTAGGGTATGGCCCTCATTCTTGTGGCCTACAGTGACTTCTAGGTCTCCAGTCATGATTCTGAACTCCAAGGAGTGGGATGGAGAAAGGGAACGAAAATGAAACACAACACATATGCTGGTTATGTTGTTGTTATGTGCCGTCGAGTCAGACCTGACTCATAGTGACCCCTCCTTGGGTTTCCGAGGCAGTATCACTACGGAAGTAGATTGCCCCATCTGCTAGCTATGCTTTAAAGAAATTTTCCAGATGCTGTCATATAAAATTTTCATGTTATTGATCTGCATTTAGTCATGTGGTAAATTCTAGCTGCGAGAGAAGCTGGGAATTATTGTTGCTATTTTCACATCCATGTATCCATTAAACTGAGGGGTTTTATTACTAAGGGAAAAAGGAGGATGAATATTGGCATCTGAGAGTTATTTGGCCACAGTCATCAAAAATCTTTGGGATCACCTATTAGGTTTTAATTTTTGTATAGAGAAAATCAATTTATGCAGTATTTGTGTAACTAAACAACATCTTAAATAAAAGAGAAGTAATTGCATTATTTTTGAGATCCTATTATTCTGAAAGTATTTATAACACTTTGCACTTGTGTCTAATTAACTTCGAGACTATAGTTTTTGCACAAGGGAAGAATCCAGAATATCTGTCCTAAGCTCACTAGGGGTTAGATGAGGTGAGCAGAGCCTCCAAGACCGATGGAGATTAGCTATGGGTTAGATGAGGTGAGCAGAGCCTCTAAGACCTATGGGTATTAGCTTTCAGAGTAAATCTTATCATTCTTGATCTCCAACCCACTTTGATAGCCTGTTAAAGACCTGACCAACTTCTTTCTTCCCTGGTTTGTGTTTTGCTACCATGACTGATCCCACCTTGAATCTGTGGTTTCCAGTCTTGACTCTCTGGTGGTACAGTGCCTAATACATTTGACTGCTAACCAGAAAGTTGGTGGTTCCAACCCATCAGCCATTCCAGGGAAGGAAGATGGGGCAATCTACTTCTATAAAGATTTATTACCTCAGAAACCCAATGGGAGTTGCTATGAGTAGGAATCAACTCAGTGGTAGTCAGTTTGGTTTTTGGTTTTGAGTAGCCTTGACTCAATACTTGCCTTCTGTTCCTGTGATCCATCTTCTGCCTCATATTGAAATAATACCTCACTCTAGTTTTGCGAAAAGGAGCTAAGGCTTTCATAATCATATCCCAGCATCCTGTCTGATTTCACTCTTGGATTCTCCTTCCTTCATCTTCTAGGGAAGGGCTCCTGGCTTAAATATCATAATAGTTGGCCTTAAAAATCTATACATAGTTGCAATGCTAAAATTTTTATTATTATGTTAATTATGAGATGATATGAAAGATTTGACTTGTAATTTTTAAAAGATCCATAAAATTCAACAAAAATGACATTCAACAGTTATGTAATCTAAATATCAAACCCTATTATGTTGATTCCAACTCATAGTGACCTTTTAGGACAGGGTAGAACTGCTCCATAGGGGTCTCCAGGGCTATACATCTTTACAGAAGCAAACTACCTCAACTTTCTCCTACAGAGTGGCTGATGGGTTTGAACCACCAATCTTTTCATTAGCAGTCAAATACTTTAAGCACTATGCCACCAGAGATCCTTATGTGATCTAGGGGGGAGAGTAAATTACATAAAAAACCTAGAGAATGGAATTTTGCTACATATGAATGTCAACAACTGTAAAGAGTGTGAGATTTTAACCTACATGCTAGCTAACAAATTGGCTTGACATGGTTTCATGGATGTTGGCAGAATTCATGAGGCACCTGGATTAGAGACAAAGAACTTCATTACTCACAGCAGTAGCAGTAGCCCATGTACCTACATAACCCTGTGCCAATACTCAAGTCACAATTCTCACAAGATGATGTGAAGATAGACAGGTGACATCTACCCACAATATAGGTTGCATCATAGAAAACAAACTCTGAGCTTAGGGAACCCAAGTCTTTTATAATGGGCAAAAAGCATGCTAGTTATTTGCACTAGAGGGGGGCACTATCTCCATTTCCCAAAACTGTTATAAAACCATCCTTGAAAAAATAATCCGTGCAGAAATATGGAAGACCCATAAAATTATCTCCTAACAATTAGCCTTCTATTTTATCATATATTTTTCCCCTCAGGTCTTCGGGTTTACCATGACCAAAAAGCAAATATTGATCTTAAGAAATATATAAACCAAACTCACTGTACACAAAGAAAACAAAAGGTCATTAAACAGACAAGAAAGAAAGAAAACAACAAATAGATGTCAGAAGAGACCCAGAAATTTGCCTTGAACAGAGAGTAGTTAAAACAAATTTAAGATATGATGAAGTAAAAGTGCTGATTAGAAGATTTCAAAGGGTGTCATGAAAGGAGAAAGTAAATATTTTAATGAAATGTGAAAAAAACTTGGAGACAGAAACCCGAAAGGAAAGAACATGACTGACATTTCTCAAACTGAAACAAATGAAGAAAAATTTCAGGCCTCAAGTTGCTATATTGGAGGATTCTATGGACAAAATATTTAACAACATAGGAAACATCATAAGTCACTGTACCAAAAATAATTGGTAAACATTCAACTATTTTAGGAAGTAGCATATGATCAAGAACTGAGGCTATTGAAGGAAGAAGTCCAGTCTGCACTGAAGACATTTGGTGAAAAACAAGGCTCCAGGAAGTGATGGAATACTAACTAAGATGTTTCAACCTTCAGATGTGACCCTGAAAACATTCACTTTTCTATGTGAAGAAATCTGAAAAGAGCTACATGGTCATCCAACTGGAAGAGATCTATATTTGTATCTACTTCAAATAAAGATGATCCCAAAAAATGCAGAAATTATTGAACCTGTCATTAATATCACATGTAAGTAAAGTTTTGCTGAAGATAATTCAAAAACTATTGGAGCAGTATATTGACAGAGAACTGCCAGAAATTTAAGCTGGATTCAAAGAGGACATGGAACCAAGAGATATCACTGTTGATGTCAGATGGATCTTGGTTGAAAGCAAAAAATACAAGAGATATGTTTACCTGTGTTTTATTGACTATGCAAAGGCTTTCTACTGTGTGGATCATAAAAATTATGGATAACATTGTGAAGAATAGGAATTCCAGAGTCCTTCTTTGTGCTCATGCAAAATCTGTACCATAAACCAGGAGGCAGTCATTGAAACAGAACAAAGGGGAAGATCCTTATCTCCTTTCAACATCTGTGGTCAGGACTCTAACAAGAGTAAGGGTGCTGCATCCCACCCTGATCAGGGCTGCAACCTGAGTAAGGATGTAGCATCCCATCCTAATTCCCTCACAACTGATTTGCTAATCACATCAGATAACATAAGGAGGGATGATTACATCATTATATAATTGCCAAATTACATCATTATGTAACTGACAAACTACTGAGAATCACAGTCTAGTTAAGTGGACAAATATTTTAGGGAGACACAATTCATATAACTTCCCTAAAAAAAGACTGACTGACACAGTGGCTGCAACACTAGGCTCAAAGATAGTGACAATTGTGATGGTGACACAGGACTTGGCTGTGATTTGTTCTGTTGTACATGGGATTGCTATGTGTTGGAACAAACCCAGACATACAAAACAACATATGTCAGGCCATATATATTTGCTTACTTTTTTGTTATATATATATATATATATATATATATATATATATTTATAGTTTCTGATGCCTACTTTTACCTCCCATTTTGTAAACAAAAGCACCCAATTCAACATATTCAAAATCAAACATTTATTGAGCATCTATTCTGTACTAGGCAGTATTCTATTTACTGCATAACTAACTAACTAACTCACTGCCGTCAAGTCAGATCTGGCTCATAGGAACTCCTCCTTGGGTTCCCAAGGTGGTAACACTATGGAAGTAGATTGCCCAATCTGCCTTCACAGGAGTGGCTGGTAGGTTCGAACCCCCAGCCTTCTGGTTAGCAGTCAAATGCCTTAGGCACTATGCTACCAGTGGTTAGCAGTCAAATGCCTTAGGCACTATGATACCAGAACTTCCATTGGGATTATTCGTAGGGATGAATAATATATTCAGTTCCTTCTTTCAAGAAAGGAATCCTGGTAGTGTAGTGGGTAAAGCATTCAGCTGTCAACCAAAAATTTCAGTGGTTCGAACCCATCAGCTGCTCCATGGGAGAAAGTTGAAGCAGTCTGCTTCTGCAAAGATTCACAGCCTTGTAAATCCTGGGAGACAGTTCTACTCTGTGCTAAAGGATTGCTATAAGCCAAAATGGACTCAATGGCTGTGGTTTTGCTCTTAAGAAACAATTCTAAGCATCCCAAATTACCTTGTGTTTGTAATCTGCCCATTTTCTTCCCAGTCACCATGTGGATGCCTTATTTTTATAGAAGGGAAGAGAAACTCTGCTCATATTCAAGTAGTTTGTAATCAAATGGAGGTTTCCTCACTGTAGACTGCATTTCATCATCGTCCTTTCACTAGCTTCTTTACATTAGAGTTGCACTGTCCAATATGGTGGTCAAGAGTCAAAGCTGGTATGCACAGGGAGATAGCTCAGGGTGCAGAAGAGTATGAAGGGATGGACACTGGGAGGAGGTAACTATGGGGAGGAAGTGGGAGGGGA
>NW_006921619.1:155226-157991 GCF_000298275.1 Orycteropus afer afer
GAAGTATATGTGAACTGCTGTATGAAAAGTGAATTTACTCTGTAAATCTTCACCCAAATCCTAATAAAAAAAAAAAAAAAAAAAAGAGTCAAAGCTGGATATGTAAATTTTAATTTTACTTAACTAAAATTTAAAAAATCAGTTCCTTAGTCACAATACCACATTCCAAGTGCTCAGTGGCCATGTGTGGCTAGTCGTTACTGAGTTAGGCAGTGCAGATATTGGGCAGTTTCATCATTGCACAACATTCTATTATATAGCACTATTTTTGGAGTATGGCTTTGCTTGTTGAGGTGTGGTTTAGATTATAAACTGGATATGTCCCAGACTCTATATTTTTAAGTTTCAGTATCAGCAGATTATTCAACAGACCAGACTGAAGCACAAATAAAATAACTATACATTAACAGTTACAGATATAGCTATAGATATGGATATGGATATTTATTCTACACAGGTGTCCATCTTCTCATATTTATTCTCAAATAGCTAAAGAATCAGTCAGTCAATATTAGCAGAATCAACCTTCTGAACTTTACATCTGAGTAGGTGGTAGTTTCAATAATTCTTTGCGGCTTTTCCCCTGTGATTGAAATTTTCCTAGCTGCTGTATTCTCAGTAGTGATTTTGCTGGAAAGTGTAAAATCTGTAATTACCGCATTAGCTTACAGAAGAATTAGACAGGTTATGTGCTTTGTAAATGTCATTTGATATTTGCATGTGGCATTTAAATTCCTCCTAGTGTTAATGCACCACAGAGATCTTTGTATTGTTTCTGAGTTGTTTCTTTTGTTAATTTTCATTCTGCCTGCAGCAGCCCTTTTAAGAGTCAGTGGAAAAGGTAGACTTCTTGTGCTTTATAATGCCACTGACACTCAGTAAGGTTAAAAAAGAAATGGGAAGCCAAGAACTATGTGAGGAGATTTTAATCTCCAATCTACTGCTTCCTTAATTCTACTGAATTAATTATTGGGAAAAGGTGGAATAGGCTTCCAAAATCTGATCCTCAGAGTTCAAGGAGAAGGAAGAGTTAAGACAAGCACTAATGGACATAGATAACTGCATTCCAGATTGATTAAATATCATAATGATACTTGCTCCCATGCAATCTTTCTTAAATTTGTAGTGAGTTTTATGGTTTCTAATTTTTGTGTGTATATCCTGTTGAGTTGATTCCATCTTACAGCTACCCTGAAGGACAGACTAGAACTGCCCCATAGGATTTCCCAGGCTGTAATCTTTATGGTTGGGCAATCTACTTCAGTAGTGATACTGCCTCGGAAACCCAAGGAGGGGTCGCTATGAGTTGGGTCTGACTCGACTGCATGTAACAACGACAACAAATCTTTATGGCAGATCATCAGGTCTTTTCCCCCAGGTGGATGTGATGGTGTGTTCAAACTGTCAACACTTTGGTTAGCTGCCCAGGGCTTAACCATTGTGCCACCAGGGCTCATTATGGCTCATACTAATGGTGCTGCAAATGGTTAACATACTCAGCTGCTAACTGAAAATGTTACAGAGATTTGTGTCCGCTCAAAAGTGCCTTGCAAGAAGGGCCTGGCATTCTACTTCTGAGAAATCAGCCATTGAAAATCCTATGGAGCACAGTTCTAGTCTGACACATATGGAGTCACCATGAGTTGGAATCTACTCAATGACAATTGTTTTGCTTTTAAATTGGTGATGTGACTAGGATGGCTAATTTTCTGAGTCCTAGGAGCTCTGGTGGCACAGTGCCTATGATATTTGACTGCTAACCAGAAGGCTGGTGGTTCAAACCCACCAGCCAGTCTTCAGAAGGAAGATTGGGCAATCTACTTCCATAGTGATACCACCTTGGAAATCCAAGGAGGAGTCGCTATAAGTTGGATCTAACTTGAAAACATTGAGTTTTGAGTTTGAGAAGTAGAAACATCCATACATGTGGAATATTCCTACAGTTTGTGCATTTCACATTTTGACTATTGGAACCACTTCTTATTAGAGTCTCTAAGGGTCAATTTTTCCTGAATTTTCACACTTGTCACAGGTACATACTTCAATGGCTAGCATTGTTCATCTTGTAAACATTATTTGACTTCAGATATTTATAAGTTATGTGGATGTTGTATTTTTGTTTGTTCGTTCATATTAATCGCATAGGGATAGTAATTCTTTTGCCAACTTTGGTACTTCTTTTCTTTGCAGAATCTTTACTGGGTCTTCCAGTCATACATTCATGCACATATGTTGTTATTCTTGTTAGGTGCTGTTGAGTTGGCTCTGACTCATAGTGACACTATGAACAATAGAAAGAAACACTGCGGGTTCCAGGCAAGATGGCGGACTAGGCAGAAAGACTGCATGGACCCTCTTCAACAAAGAAAAGGGCAACCAATTAACACAGACACCGAAGATAATCTTGGACCCCAAGCCTTGAAGTGAAGGATATAGAAGTGAACTAAACCCCAATTAGCAGAAGAATTTGTGTGAAAATACCAAAAAAGGAGACATATGGAGCTGTGGTCTGGCAGAGATCTTGAGTGATCCTGATGGCACAGACAGCTTGGAGACTCCCAAGTGCTGGTAGGACCTAAGAATTAATCTAAAAATCAGCCCTGTTAGCCAAAGACTGCACAGAGGACTGCTCCAGTGGCTGGGGAATAAATGGAGAAGGTGAAGAGAAAGGCGGCCTGAGCTATGGACTTTTGCTGGTCCAAAGGGCACCACCATTTTGAAGACTTAAAAGTGGCTTGACTATTTTGGATATTTAAAGAAACAGC
>NW_006921619.1:160132-161388 GCF_000298275.1 Orycteropus afer afer
GGCCTTCTGGTCTGGAACTGAACACACACTGCCGAAAAAAAAGACAGGCATATGAGTTGAACATTTACCTGAGGTAGATACACTCCTTGGAAAGAACAATCATGGGAGAAAGAAGGGCTGCTTATGCACAGGGAGACAGCTCAGGAGGCAGGAGTGCATGAAGAGATGGACACTGGGAAGAGGTAACTATGGGGAGGAAGTAGAAGGGAAGCTGTTGCATTGTTGTAAACTGACATCAATGTCATGAGACAAAGTGTATGTGAACTGCTGTATGGAAAGTGAATTTGCTCTGTAAATCTTCACTCAAATCACAATTAAAAAAGAAAGAAAGAAAGAAAGAAAGAAACACTGCACAGTCCTGTGCCATCTTCACAATCTTTGCTATGTTTGAGTTCATCATTATAGCCACTATATCAATCCATCTTTTAAGGGTCTTCCTCTTCTCTGCTGACTCTTTACCAGGTATGATATCCTTCTCTAGGGACTGGTCCTTTCTGACAACAAGACCAAAGTACATGAAATGAAGTTTGTCCATTCTCACTGCTAAGGAGCATTCTGATTGTACTTCTTCCAAGACAGATTTGGTTCTTCCAGCAGTCCAAGGTATTTTCAACATTCTTCACCAATACCACCATTAAAATGCATTAAGTCTTCTGTGATCTTCCTTATTCATTGCCCAGCTATCACATGCATATGAGGTCACTGAAAATACCATGGCTTGGGTCAGGTGCACCTCATTCTTCAGAATGACATCTTTACTCTTTAACACTTTAAAGAGGTCTTTTGCAGCAAATTTTCCCAGTGCAATACATCATCTGATTTCTTGACTGATCAATTAAAATGAAATCCCTGACAACATCAATCTTTCCTTCATTTATCATGATGTTGCTTACTGGTCCAGTTGTGAAGATTTCTGTTTTCTTTAAGTTGAGGTAAAATCTATATTGAAGACCATAGGCTCTGATCTTCATCAGTAAGTGCTTCAGGTCTTCAACAATCAAGGTTGTGTCACCTGCATATCACAGGTTGTGAATGAGTTTTCCTCCAATCCTGTTGCCATGTTCTTCTTCGTATAGTACCAAACCAAAATCAAACCCACTGCCATCAAGTTGATTCTGACTCATAGTGATCCCCATTGGGTTTCCAAGGCCGTAAATCTTTACTTAAGTAGATTGCCTCATCTTCTTCCCAGGAAGCAGCTGGGGGAGAAAGAGGGCTAGAATTTCTGGTCTTCTGGTTAGCAGCCAAATGTCTTA
>NW_006921619.1:162109-166115 GCF_000298275.1 Orycteropus afer afer
AGAAATGCTGAGCATGTTCTTGTCTTTTGGTTTTTGTACAGTGACTCTGTGTATTCTTTCCATCTTCTCTTGATTCTTCCTGCATTGTTCAATATTTTTCCCAAAGAATCTTTCAATATTGCAACTCAAAACTTGAGTTTTTCTTCCATTCCTTCATCTAGAGAAATGTTGAGTGTGTTCTTCCTTCTTGGTTTTCAACCTTCAGGTCTTTGCACAAGTCTATATAGACCTTTGTCTTCTGGAGCCACCCTTTGAAACTTCCATACTCAGATAGACTAGGAAGGACTTGGCAGTTCTGTTCTGAAAAAAATGGTCACTGAAAACCTTATGAAACTTTGTCTGATACAGTACTAGAAAATGTTATAAATAGCTATAAAATGTGGTTTGATATAACGCCTGAGGGGGAGACCCTCAGATTGAACAATACTCAAAATATGCTGGAGAAGAGCTGCCTCTGCAAAGTAAAGTTGACCTTAATGACATAGATGAAGTAAAGCTTTTGGACCTTCATTTGCTGATGTGACATGAAATGGGAAGCAACAGCTGCAAACATTCATTAATAATCAGAATGTGGAATGTAGGAAGTATGAATCTAGTAAAGTTGGAAGTTGTAAAATTCTAAATGGATCACGTAAAAGCAATATCCTAAGCATTAGTAGGGAGCTCTGGTAGCATAGTGCCTAAGGCACTTGACTGCTAACCAGGAGGCTGGTGGTTCAAACCCACCAGCCACTCCTCGGAAGGAAGGTTGGGCAATCTACTTCCATAGTGATACTGCCTCAGCAACCCAAGGAGGGGTCGCTATGAATCAGGTCTGACTCAATGGCACATAACAATGACAACAACAACAAGCATTAGTAAGGTGAAATATACTGACACTGACCATTTTAAATCAGATAGACATATGGTCTATTATGTTGGGAAATCATGCTTGGTAAAGTAAAAAGTTCAGCATAAAAAGCAGATCATTAAGGTGATGTATTGACACAGTGGCTACTCAAACATACCAGCAAACAATGGGCTCAAACATTGCAAGGACTATGCACATGGCACAGGACTAGGTAGCGTTTCATTCTGTTGTAATAGGGTCACTATGAGTTGGAACTGACTCAGTGGTACCTAACTACAAAACAACATATATATGAGTGTGTGTGTGTGTGTGTGTGTGTACTATACACTGCTGCAGCCAGTTTTGAAATACCTTCAGCAAAATTTTACTTGTGTGTAATATTGATGATATTGTTCCATAAATTTTGCATTCTATTGAATAACCTTTCTTTGGAATGGGCACAAATACAGATCTCTCCCAGTTGGTTGGCCAGGTAGCTGTCTTCCAGACATAGACAAGTGCTTCCAGCGTTGTATCCATTTATCAAACCATCTCAATTAATATTCGATCTATCCCTGCAGTTCTATTTTTCACCAGTGCTTCCAGTACATCTTGGACCTCTTTCTTCAGTACCATTGTTTCTTGATTATATGCTACCTCCTGAAATGGTTGAATGTTAAAAAGTTTATTTTGGTTTAAGACTCTATATATTCTTTCCATCTTCTTTTGATGCTTCCTGCATCATTCAGTATTATGCCCATAGAACTGAAACATCTCAATTGGTGATACCTGTGGGACAGTCAAGGTGGAGATATCTCATAAATAGTCAGGTGCATGAGTCTGGAGCTTTGCAGAGGTCTGTGAGTTTTGCATTTCTGTAGGTACAGAGAGTGCATGTGCTTTAGTCCAAGTGTAGGAAGAGACATCAACTTAACAACAACTTTGTGACTATATGCAAGTTCCTACTCTTTGAGCCTCAAGTTCAAAATTTGGGAATGGAGGTTTTCTGGGAGGCAAATGGGATCATAAGAGAGCATTGTGTAACATATTACATTGATATGCAGTTTTATTACTACTACTACTATTATTAATGACTCATATGTACTCATATGTACATAACAGAAATATTTATATGTATACACATGATACAGAAGAAAATATCAGACCATTCTCTTTTTTACCATTCTCTACCTGTATGATTTTAATCACTTAACATCACTTATTATACTTCAGCATATGTAAAATGAGAGTCAGATAAAATCACTGTTTTTTAAACTCTGTTCAATGGAAGTCTGGCATTTTTCAAAGGGATCTCAGAGACTCTCAAGTGATGGAGAGATATGTAGGAAGGACAACAAGTATTCTACTTTTATCTGAGTTACATACGGGAAACTTTTGCAAGTTTTTTTAGAAATTTTTTACTGTGATTTGATTGAAAGTTTACAAAACAAATTAGGTCTCCATTCAATAATTCATACGAATTTTTGTGTCACAATATTGATTGCAATCCCCACAATGTAACAGCACTCTACCTACTTCCTCCCATTTTCATCCTTCTTTCTTCTCTATCCCTTCCTGTCTTCTGATCTTTATTCCGGGGCAAATGCTGCCCTTTAAATCTCATATCATTGATTGTTTTAAGGAATGAGTGTCTTCCTGGTATTATTGCTCACATTATAGGTCTTTCTATTGCTTGGATGAAATTCGAGCCACAAGCATGAGTTCAATTCCAGGCCTGAAGAGTGACTAAAGACCATAGCCTCAGAAGTTCCACCAATTTCTATCAGACAAATAAGCTTGGTCCTTTTTTGTGATTTTGAGGTTTGTTTCACATTTTTTCCCACTCTATCCAGGACCTTCTATTGTGATCCTTTTCAGAGTGGTCAGCAGTGGTAGTCAGGTGTCATCTCGTTCTTTGCTCAAGGTCACAGAGGCTGTAATTTGTATGTTCCATTACTACTTTGGACTAATTTTTTTGAAGGTGTCTTTGATTTTTTTCACTCTTCCTTGTTTCAGACAGAGAAAGCCTAATGTGTGTGTTAGGTGCTATTGAGTTGCTTCCAACTCATAGTGACCCTATGCACAGCAGAATGAACCACTGCCCTGTCTCATGCCAGCTCCATGATCCTTGCTATACTTGAGCCCATTGCCTCAGTCACTGTGTCAATCCATCTTGTTGAGGGCTTTCCCCTCCTTCATCAACTGTCCACCTTACCATGCATGACATCCTTCTCCAGGGAATGGTCCTTATGACAACATGACTAAAGTAGGTGAAACGAAGTCTGGCCATTCTCACCTCTAAGGAGCATTCTGGCTGCACTTCCTCCAGGACAGAGTTGTTAGTTCTTTTAGTAGTCAATGGTATTGTCAGCAATCTTTGTCAGCACCACAACTCAAAAGTATCGACTCTTCTTTGGTTGTCCTTATTCATTGTCCAGCTCTCACATGCATATGAGGCAACTGAAAATACCATGGCTGATGTCAGGCTCACCTTAGTTCTCAAGGAAACATCTTTGCTCTTCAACACTTGAAAGAGGTCCTTTGCAGCCAACTTGCCCAGTGCTGTATGTCATCTGATGTCCTGACTGCTGCTTCCATTGGCATTGATTGTAGAACCAAGCAATGTGAAGTCTTTGACAACTTCAATCTTCTCTCTATTTATTGTCATGCTTATAGATCCAGTTGTGAGGATTTTGTTTTCTTTGTCTTGAGATGTACTCCATACTGCAGACTGTATTCTTTAATCTTCATCAGTAAGTGCTTTAAGTCATCCTCACTTTCAGTGAGCAAAGTTGTGTCATCAGCATATCACAGGTTGTTAATGATTCTTCCTCCAATCCTGCTGCCCTGTTCTTCTTCATATACTCCAGCTTCTCGGATTATTTGCTCAACATATAGATTAAATAAGTATGGTGAAATGATACAACTCTGACACACTCCCTTCTTGATTTTAAACCATACAGTGTCCCCTTTTTCCACTTGAATTACAGTCTTTGGTCCATGTACAGGTTCCCCATGAGTACAATTCTCATTCTTCTCAATGTTACCCATAATTTCTTATGATCTACAAAATCAAATGCCTTTGCATGATCAATAAAACATAAATAAACATCTTTCTGGTATTCTTTGCTTTGAGCCAAGATCCATCTCACATCAGCAATGATATCCTTTGTCCCC
>NW_006921619.1:167260-168230 GCF_000298275.1 Orycteropus afer afer
GCAATGCATAAGTCATTGGTCTTACAAAAGCCTAATAGTTGCACCTTAGATGGCCACTCACAAGCTTTTTCTGTGTGCTTTAGGTGCAAATTTACAGAGCAGAGTTTGTTTTACCTTCAACATTTCATGTACATTTGGTTTCACTCCCCAATTACCATCCCCAAGCCCTAACCCACTCTCCTCCCCTCCTTTTCCATTAACCACCCACCCTCGTGCCCCTCATAGTTATGCACTCCTGTGTTTCCTGCATTTCCTCAGTGTGAATGTTGTCCCTCTGGTGCCTCGTGATCTATTGCTTCAAGGGATGCAGCTGCATAGAGTATGTGGGTGCGTGACCCTAAGTTGAGTGGTCTACATGTACATCTTATTTACTATTGGGCTGAGAACCAGGCCCTGGGAGTGAGTTTTATTCCAGGCCTGAAGTGTATCCCAGGGCCACATTATTGGAGGTCCCATCAGGCTCCATCCAACCAGTAATAGCATAGTTCAACAGGACAGAAAATAACAAATGCTGGTGAGATTGCAGAGAGATTGGAACTCACATACACTGCTGGTAGGATTATGCTACCAATGACTTATGCATTGTGTTTTTGGATTTTGTTTGATGTTTTTCCTCCCACTCTATCCAGGATCTCCTGTTTTCATCCTTTCCCAAGTGGCTGTCATTGGTAGCCAGGCACCATCTAGTTCTTCTAGATGAACTAGAAGTTCATTCTAGTCTCAAAGTCCATCATCTCCTAAGGCTGATTGCTTCCAAATGCCCTTGGTATTTTGCACTCTTCTTCGCTTCCGGCGATAGGAGACCATTAGCTGCATCTTAGATGGCTGCTTGAAAGTTTTTAAGACCCCAGTTGCTACTCACCATTGTAGGTTGTGAAATGAGATTTTATGTATTTTATTGTGCCGATTCAGTTTGGTGTTCCCCGATACTATGGTCCTGAGTTGGTAGATCCATTGGATCTCTCTCCCA
>NW_006921619.1:172410-186491 GCF_000298275.1 Orycteropus afer afer
TTTTTTTAATGACCTGTTCAATTTCTTCCTTTGTTACGGATCTGTTCAAGTATTCTATCTCTGAGTGGGATAGTTTAGGTAGGTCTTGTGATTCCAGAAACTTGCCATCTCTTCTAGGTTCTCAAATCTGTTGGAATACAGTTTTTCATAATATTCTGTCAGTATCTTTTTTATTTCAGTCTGTTCTGTTGTGCTGACCCCTTTTTTGTTTACTATTTGCTTCTTCTCTATCTTTTCTTTTATTAGATTTTCCAATGGTGTGTCAATTTTGTTAATCTTTTTGAAGAACTAGCTTCTTGTTTTGTTGATTTTCTCTATTGTTTTTTCTTTTCTGTCTCATTTTTTTCTGCTCTAATCTATCTTACTTCTAGATACTGTAGGATTCTTTTGTTGTTCTTTTTCTAATTGTTTCAGTTTTTGAGTTTAGAGTGTTGATTTTGTTTATTTCCTCTTTTTTGATGTATGCATTTATTGCTATAAACTGACCTCTATGAATATTGCTTTCACTGTGTCCCATCAGTTTTGGTAAGATGTGTCTTCATTCTTGTTTGTTTCTAGGAATTCTTTTATTTCACTTTTTATTTCTTCTATTACCCAGTGTTTTTTGAGCAGTGTATTGTTCAACTTCCATGTTTGATATTTTTTCCTTGATCTTCCTATTATTAATTTCTAATTTGAGAGCATTGTGGTCTTAGAAGATGCTTTATAGTATTTCAATGTTTTTGAATTTATTGAGGCTTGTTTATGTCCTAATGTATGATCTATTCTGGAGAATGATCCATGTGCCCTAGAGAAGAAGGTGAATTGTGCTATTGTTGAATGGAGTGCTCTGTATATGTCTAAGGTCGAGTTGGTTGACTGTGTTGTTGAGTTCTTCGGTATCTTTGTTGGTTTTTTTTCTAGTCGATCTGTCCCTCCTTGAAAGTGGTGTGTTAAAGTCTCCTACTACTATTATAGAGTTGTCCATTTTCCCATTCAATTCAATTAATATTTGCTTCATGTATTTTGGAGCACTTTCATTGGGTGCATAGATATTTATTATCATAACATCTTCTTGGTCAATTGACACTTTCAACATCATTTAGTGACCTTCTTTGTCTCTTATGTTGTTTTTCACTTTAAAGTCTACTTTATCAGAAATTAATGTTGCCACTCCTGTTCTTTTTTGGTTACCTTTGGCTTGGTATATATTTTTCCACCACTTAACTTTTAATTTGTTTTTATCTTTGTGTCTAGGGTGGGTCTCTTGTAGGCAGCATATTGTTGGGTCTTCTTTTCTTATCCAGTCTGCCACTCTCTTTCCCTTGATTGGTGCATTTAGTCCATTCACATTGAGTGTAATTAGTGATAGATATGAATTGGTTGCTGTCATTCTAGTGTGGTTTTTTTTGTCATGTTGGTGGAATTTCCTTGGTCTATATAGTTTTCTGTGCTGAGTTCATTTTGTTGTCAAGTCTTTCCTCTCTTTTCTTCTTTATTGCTGATTTTGTGGTTACTAAACCCATGTGTTTTCCTTCCTTCTGGGTTTGCTTGGGGAGATTGTTAATTTTCTTTGTGGTTACGTTGGAGTGAGTTCTTGTCTCTATATTTTTGGAACTGTCTGTTCTATGAGGACATTGTCCTGTTTTCCTCTCCATTTGGAAATTTTGTTCCTCAGTTAGTTGCTGGTGTTGTGTGCAGACTGACTTTTTTAGTGTATAATGTTTTATGGTCTTTTTTTGAGTGCCTGTTTCTGATTTGGTATTAGTGTTGATGTCATGTGTCCTGATTTTGTTGTTCTCTATTGTGAGTTCTCTATTGGAAGGACTTCCTTAAGCATTTTTGTAGGTTTGGTCTGGTTTTCACAAAATCCCTTAATTTATGTTTGTCTGACAATGTCTTGATTTTGCCCTCATATTTGATGGACAATTTAGCTGGATATAGGATTCCTGGTTGGAAGTTCTTTCCTTTCAGTGTTTTATATATGCCAGCCCATTGCCTTCTTGCCTGTATGGTTTCTGCTGAGTAATCAGAACTCAGCCTGACTGTTTGGTTATTATAAGTAATGTTTCTTTTGTCTTGGGTAGCTCACAAGATTGTTTCTTTGTCTTTAGTTGTGGAGAGTTTGATTATGATATTCCTCAGTGTTTTTCTCTTGGGATGTGTCCCGTATAGGGTTCTTTGAGCTTCTTGGACAAATATCTTTTCTTCCTTCATGATATAGGAGAAATTTTCTATCAGTAAGTCTTCCATAATTTTCTTAGTGATATTTTGCCGCTTCTTATTCTGGAATTCCAATGAGGTGTATGCTGTTTCTTTTCATGCTGTCCCATATAACTCCTAGGTTCTCTTCATTTCTCTTCAATCTTTGTTCTGACTTTTCTTCATACAGGCCCATGTCAAGGGATTTATCTTGTAATTGGGAAATGCTTTTTTCAGCCAGTTCTAGCCTATTCTTTTGTGCTTCCACTGTGTTGTGTAATTCTATAATTTTGGTATTCATCTTCTGGATTTCTAACTGCTGGTTTTTTTTTTTTTTTATGAGTTCTGATTGTGTATTAATTTTGTTGTTTTATTCTTGAATGGTTTTCCTGATTTCTTCCAGGGTATTGTCTGTGTTCTCCATGATTCTGTTTGGGGTTTCCTTAAGCTCTTGTAGAGGTCTATAAACATACCTTCTAAATTTCTTCTCAGATTGCCTCCTCTTCCTCCATGTTAATGAGATTTTTGTTTGGGATTTTATTTCTATTGTCTTATCCTATTTTTTTGTTTGATTCAAAGTTGCCTGCTGTTTCATAACAAAATGCCTGGTAGACATTTTGAAGTTGTCTTTAACTGTTAGTTATATATTGATTTGTTTTGCTTGATTTTATGATTTCATATTTTTGCAAAGGTGGAGCTGGTATATTTTATTTTTTGGTTATTAATTCAAGTGTGTTGAGTTGCTCTGAAGTTTTCTCTGTGATGATGGAATCACCGTGTGGAATGTGGATTCATGTCTCTGTTATCATGACAGGGGTTTAGGATTCAAGCCAGTAGGTGTTGTGGTGGCTTAATGTGGTTTTTCCATTGGATGAAGCATGGGAGAGGTGGTAAAAAGAAGAAGAAAAGAGCAAAAAAAAAACTCCAAGGCACCAGTGGCCATTTCCAGGGCATTGAGTAAGCTGCTAATGATGATGTTATACCAGTACTCAAAGACCTGCAGCTCAAGTTTGGCAAAGACCCCAATGGTTAGAGAGACACCACTTTCTGCCAGGTTCAAATAGCCTCAAAGACTCTGTATTCCAGGACTCTCTGTGCCCAAAACCTATCCTGAAGTAGGTGCCCTGACCTGCAGAGTCCACTTGCAGTATGCTTCCCTCTCTGCTCCCAATTCAGCAGCACCCAGAGCCAGAGGGGTCTCTCCTCCCTTCCAGTGGTCCCAAGTTTACCAATAGAAGCAGGTGCTGAAGGTAGATCAGTGGACTGGCCACAGGTCCTCCAGTGTGTTCTCTCCATTGCCCCAGGGAGCCCTCTGATTCCCTGTCTCACTGCCCTGTCTGTGCTCCGCAGGGCAGATTTGCATGTTTTTATTCTTTCTGGTTGTTTAAACTGCCTCTCTCTCTTTTCTAATCCTACTCCCCTGAATCTGGCATTCTCTGGCTTAATGTGTTGTTGTTCAGAGCACCAGAATATCTGCTTCAAATTGCTGCACCTAGTTTTCAGTCACTAAAATGCTAGAGGGTACTAATGTGTGGGCTACAGGTAAGACACCATTTTCTCATCTCTGGCACTCACAAGCTTTTAAGATCCTAGTTAACCAAAGTAGGATGTAGAACATTGTCTTTGTGGGCCATGTTATGCAAGTTGAATTTGACATTCCCCAACACTATGGTCCTGAGCCCCCAGATCCAATAACTCATTCCCTCAAGGTGTTTGTTTAAGGTTATTTTCTTGATTGCTGCTTTCCTGGACACTGATTGTGAATTCAAGTAAAATGAAATTGAATTAACAACTTCAATCTTTTCTGTTTATCATGATGTTGCTTATGGGTCCAGTTGTAAGGATTTTTGTATTCTTTATGTTGAGGTGTGATCCATACTGAAGACTGTAGTCTTTGATCTTCATCAGTAAGTGCTTCAAGACATCTTTACTTTCAGCAAGGAAGTTATATTATCAGCATATCACAGGTTGGAGGAATTGAGTCTTCTTCCAATCCTGATGCTGGATTCTTCTTCACATAATCCAGCTCCTTGAATTATTTGTTTAGCAAACACATTGAAGAGAGTTTGATAGTTTCTTAAAATATTAAATGCATGCCTGCCATACAAATCAATCATTTCATCCATTCATGGGTATTTACCAAAGACAAATGAAAGTCTACCTAAAGCCTTTTTCACTAATGTTCATAACAACTTCATTAGTAATAGTCAAAAACTGAAAACAATCCTAAATATCCATAAATAAGCTAATGAATACATAAGTTATAATATTGCCTCAAAATAGAATATATCTCAGAATTAAAAGGTAGAATAGATACATGCAAAAACAGACATTTATCTCAAAATACTGTATTTAAGTGAAAAGTCACTTAAAGTAGGTACTATATCATTTTATTCATACAAAATCCTATAAAATGCATGCTAACTTATAGTAACAGAAATCAGATCAAAGGTAGTCTTGGTACAGTGGTGTGGTAATGATGGTGATGGTAGAGGCAGGAAGGAGAAGGATTGCAAAGGGACATGAAAAAACTTTTTAGGGTGATGTATGTGTTCATTATTTTGATGTAACAATGATTCCATGAGTGTATAGATATTTTAAAAAATCAAATTATACTATTTATATATGTGCCATTTATTATACATTAAGTTGACATATATAATGTTTACCAAAAATTAATTATCTGCCATTCCTGTTGACCCTAATAGTGTCCCACTTCTACTTCATTAGAAAGAAGCCCATGACTTACAATGGGGCTTGAGCAATTCACTAACATCTGTAGGAGTCAATTTTCTTGATTATAAGGAGAGAGTACCTTCCACTGTGATGAAAAGTCCCTTTCATCATCTCTAATCTGTGATTTACAAGCCACAATCAGCAAGACAGAAGGAGCCCTATATACAGATATTTTAATCATGATGATCAAATAATTATCAGAACTTTTCTGGGAGAAAGTGGAGTGGCAACAATATAATGTGACAAGCAGACTCTGTGTCTTTGGCTCTGTACCATCAGGTGCTATGGATTCTTTTATTGATTTCTCAGTTTGTAAGGCATCTGTGAAAGGAGATTATGCCTGAGTCTAGGCTGAATCAGTCACAAGAGATAAGCAACTGCTAGGGGATTTGAGGGGTCCGGGACCTCTGGATCATTTGAGAGTTTTGTTTATACCTTAAGCAATTAGTATAAATTTGTAATATCAATGAAATTCAAATTGGTGTGAACTCAAAATCTAGAATGCTTTACTGCATTGTTCTAAAAATCCTTCCCAAGTATATAAGGACAAACCTTTCTGAACTGGTAGAAATTGAAAGAATGTGACTAATTTTACTAATATTAATCTTCATACTCTAAATAATAATAAAGCAATTAAATAAATAAATACTGCTGGCATTCATTTAATATGTACTTGATTCCAGGCACTGTGTTTAATGCTTTGTGTATGTTATATCATTTAATCCTCAAACAACCAAATGCTATTATTTGCTTTTTTACAAATAAGGAAACTGAGGCATGCTACTACTAAGATGCATACCCAGTATCACACTGCTCACATGCATGAAGAGCTAGGTATTAATTTTCTCATCACAGCGTTTGTGATCATGATTTTAACCTGAATCCTGGGTTCTGGATTCTCCTCTATTTTACTTCTAATTTATAAAGTAACTTTCAGAAATTCACTAACCCTCTTCACATCCCAGTTTCTGTATCTTGAAAATGAAGATGACATTCTTCCAACCCATATACATCAAGATGATAAGAAATGTGACATCATCAGATGACATACAGAAGATATTTTCTGTAAAATCAGAGAGTACCATTAAAAAAAAAATAATAGGCCTGGTATTAACTATTTATCAGTGTGACCCAAATGTCAGCCAAGTTAGCCCTATTTTTTAAGGTTAACATAGAATTGACTCAGTGCTCCATCAGAAAATAAAAAAAAATCTATTCTCTTTCAACCACAACCTCCTCCACATTCCTGAGCTATAGCTATTGAAGTGATATTTCATTTCAACCATACCGATAGTTCTCATGTTCCCCTCTTGCTGAATTCTCAGTCTTACTTTTGTCTCATCTCTAATGATAATTCTTTTCAGTATACCATACATTTATCAAAGGCAGAGACTCCCTTGATTGCTCCCAAATGATAGTAATCATTTGTGTAGATGACTACTCTGAAGTTTTTAAGCAATGGAAGAAAGTTACAGGACAAAATCACATGGAAAATATCTTACAACTGAATATTAGATTACCTCTTTTCTTAGAACTCCTTCAATAGCCATTCCATCAAGAATTACTTGACACCTACTTCTCATCATGTTCCAGTCTTCTCAGCCACTTCCCTTCTCTGACTAATCCTTCTCTCATTTTTCTCCTCCTCACTGAAATCTCCAAATTGGTGATAAATTTCTATGCTGAAGAGTTTGGCTAATACTTCCGTATGTCTCCTTTCAGATTATACTCCTTAGTCCTCATCTTCCACACCACAGATGTCTTCCATTTCAGAAATATTTGTCTCCCTTAGAGAAACTTAGGTGCCATCACTAAAATATAATTTTAAAATATATTAATGTTTTAAATGTATTATTATTTTGCAAATTCAAAGTTACTCATTTGTTGACCTCAATACCAGAAACAGGAAGTAAGCATGATTGGTCTTTGGGAAGCCAAAGTCACCATCTCAGTCAACTAATACATAAAAATAAAATTGTATGGGAAGTGGCAGTAATGCTCAATATAATATAAAACACACTCAGAGTTTGTCTTAAATTAAAAAAAAAAAAAAAAAGTCTTCAAAAGCCAAAGTTCCTTTATAAAAATGCCCCTATCATTGTTAAAAAAGATTAATTAAAACAAAGTAGTATAAGAATGCTTCTTGAATATGACATGTTTCCAGATAAGATTAAAATAATCAATAAATTAATATGACATGTGTTAAATGACTAGAAAATAGTATCAAGATAAAATAAATTGTGCAAGAAAATAATCAAATTCTGACCAATACACAAAGTAATGGGAAAGAAAAGAAGGTAAGACATTTTTCTGGCAAACAAGACTAAAACACTGTTATGACATAAAACTAAGAGCAAACCTACTTACTGCCGTGGAGCCAATTTTGACTCATAGCAACCATATAGGACTGAATAGAACTGTCCCTTGGAGTTCCCAAGGCTGTAAATCTTTATGAAAGCAGACTGCCTTGCTTTGAACCACTGACTTTAGGTTAGGAGTCAAATGCTTTAACGACTGCACCACCAGAGCTCCCTAGAATATAAGAGCCTAGAAATCTCTATAAATTAACTAGTAAAAGTATTATGAAGCTTTTAATTCAAGTCTTTGAAACCACTGCTATTTTTAAATATGTATGTTAAATATACCACCAGCTAGAAATTAGCAACTGTGTGAACTAAATTTTGGCCAAAAAAAAGATTTACATATTTGACCACAACATTTTAAGAAATATAAGTAAACAGATTAATCATTGACTGTTACTCTCTGCAGTGTAATCTTCGAGAAGGAGATCATATTGATCGTGGCTTGAAAGGAATAGTCATATTCACTAGGAGTCTCTGGGTGGTGCAAATAGGTAAGCAGTCAGATACTAACTGAAAGATTTGAGGTTTGCATCCTCCCAGAGGTGCCTTGGAGGAAAGTCCTAAAGATCTACTGCTGAGAAAATCAGCCATTGAAAAGCCTATGCAGCACAGTTCTATTCTGACACACATGTGTTACTATGAGTTGCAATCCACTCAATGGCAATTGATTGGTTACTGGGTTGAACATTTACTAAATATAGAGCCAAGGGCAATCTAGGTTGAGGGGACACACAAGCAAAGGCATGAATATGGAAATTACATGTTACTCCATTAGGAGGACACAAAAAAGATTAAAATGAATAGCTAGAAACTAACTCTTATAATGAAAAGTAAAGAGGTCACTGTTGTGATGAAATGAGTGACAGAATACTTAATTTAACATAAATAATTCTTGGAAATACAACACTCACCTGTCAGTTTGTCTTACTGCAGTGGCTTGTGTGTCACTGTGAGGCTGGAAGCTATGTCTCTGGTATTTCAAATACTAGCATGGTCACCCATGATGGATAAGGTTCAGCAGAGCTTCCAGATGAAGACAGATGAGAAAGAAGGATGGCACCATACACACCTGAAAAACTAGCCACTGAAAACCTTATGAATAGCAGTGAATATTGTGTGAAGTATTATGGTAAAACTATATTAATAGCCATGAAACATTATCTGATAAAATGTAAGAAGATGAGCCCTTGAGTTGGAAGGCAATCAAAATACTACTAGGGAAGAGCTGCCTCCCCAAAGTAGAGTTGACCTTAATGACATGGATGGAGTAAAGCTTTCAGGACTTTCATTTTCTGATGGGACACAACTCAAAATGAGAATAAATAGCTGCAAATTTTAGTACTAATCAGAACACAGAATGTATGAAATATGAATCTAGGAAAACTGGAAGTTGTCAAAAATGAAACAGATAAAGATCAATATCCTAGGCATTAGTGAGCTGAAATGGACTAGTACTGGCCATTTTGAATCAATCATATATATGATAAACTGTGACAAAAAAAAAAAAAAAAAAACTCACTTCCATCAAGTCAGATCTGACTCAGAGTGACCCTTTCCTTGGGTTTCCAAGGCAGTATCACTATGGAAGTAGATTGCCCAATCTTCCTTCCAAGGAGTGGCTGGTGAGTTTGAACCACCAGCCTTCTGTTTAGCAGTCAAATGCCTTAAACACTATGCCACCAGGGCTCCCAATCAACTGTGACAAATGGAACAGGAATTGCATTTCATTCACTGTCAAAAAAGAACATCTCAAGATCTATCCTGAAGTACAATGCTATCAGTGATAGGATAATATCCATATGCCTACAATGAAGACCAGTCAATACAACTATTATGCAAATATATGCACAACCACTAAAACCAAATATGAAGACAATGAAGATTTTCACCAACTTCTGCAGTCTGAAATTGACCAAACAAACAATCATGAAGATATATTGAAAATCATTGGTGATTGGAATGTGGAAGTTGGAAACAAAGAAAAATATGGTAGTTGGAAAGTATGGCCTTGGTTATAGAAATGACACCAGAGATTGCATGATAGAATTTTGCAAGATTAACAACTTATTCATTGCAAATACTTTTTCCAACAACATAAACAGTGGCTTTATACATGCATCTCACCAGATGGAATATACAGAAATCAGAAGAACTATATCTGTGGAAAGAGACAATGGAGAATATTCATAATTTCATCAGTGAAAGCAAAGCCAGGGGGTGACTGTGGAACAAATGATCAATTCCTCATAAGCAAGTTCAAGTTGAAACTGAAGAAAATTGAAATAAGTCTATGAGAGCCAAAATACAAACTTGATCATATCCCTCCTGAATTTAGAGATCATCTGAAATTAGATTTATTGCATTGAACACCAGTGACCAAAGACCAGAAGAGTTGTGGGATGACATCAAGAGCATTATACACGAAGAAAGCAAAAGGTCATTAAAAAGACAGGAAAGGAAGAAAACAGATGTCAGAAGAGACTGTGAAACTTCCTCTTGAACACAGAGTATCTAACATGAATGGAAGAAACGCTGAACTAAAAGAACTGAACAGAAGATTTCAATGTGTGGCTTGAGAAGACAAAATACAGTCATATCATGAAATGTTGGGAAAGGAGTGCACCAGGGTCATATCTTTTGACCATACTTATTCAATCTATATGCTGAGCAAATAATCTGAGAAGGTGGACTATATGAAGAAGAATGTGCCATCAGGATTGGAGGAAGAATCATTGACAACCTGCAATATGCTGATGACACAACTTTGCTTGCTGAAAGTGAGGATGACTTGAAGCACTTACTGATGAAGATTGAAGAATTTAGTCTGCAGTATGGATTACATATCAATATAAAAATTTGCAAAAATCCTCACAACTGGACCTATAAGCAGCATCACGATAAATGGAGAAAAAATTGAAGTTGTCAAAGACTTCACATTGCTTGGTTCTACAATCAACGCCAGTGGAAGTAGCAGTCAGGACATCAGATGATGTTTAGCACTGGGAAAGTTGGCTGCAAAGGATCTCTTTTAAGTGCCAAGGAGCAAAGATGTCTCCTTGAGGAGTAAGGTACACCTGACACAAGCCAGGATGTTTTCAATCACCTCATTACATGTGAGAGCTGGACAATGAATAAGGAAGACCAAAGAAGAATTGATGCTTTTGAGATGTGGTGCTAGCAAAGAAGGCTAATACCATGGACTACTAAAACAACTAACAAATCTGTCTTGGAGGAAGTGCAGCTGAAATGTTCCTTGGAAATGAGAATGGCCAGACTTTGTCTCACCTACTGTGGTCATGTTGTCAGAAGGGATCATTCCCTGGAAAAGGATGTCATGCTTGTAAGGTGGAGAGCTGACAAAAGAGGGGAAAGCATCAACGAGATAGATTGACACAGTGGCTGCGGTAATGGGCTCATGTATAGCAAGGATCACAGAGTTGGAGTGGGACTGGATGGTGTTTCATTCTGCTATGCATAGGGTTGCGGTGAGTCAGAGATGACTTGATGGCAACTAACAAAAACAACAACAATAAAATGGGCAAAGACCTGGAATTAGAAAACCAAAAAAGAAAAACATTCTGAGCATTTCTCAAGCTGAAAACTGAAAGAAAATTTCAAACTTTAAGTTGAAATACTGAAGGATTCTATGGGCAAAATATTGAATGGTGCAGGAAGCATTAAATGAAGATAGAAGGAATACAGAGTCACTGTACCAAAAAGAATTGATTGATGTCCAACTATTTCAGCAGGTAGCATATGACCAAGAACCAAAAAACCAAACTCACTGCCATCAAATCATTTCTGTTTCATAGCGACTCCTCTTTGGGTTTCCAATGCAGTATCTCTATGGAAATAGATTTCCCAAGCTTCCTTACAAGGAGTGGCTGATGGGTTTGAACCACTAGCCTTTTGGTTAGAAGTCAAAAGCACAAGCTGCACTGAAGGAATTGGAGAAAAGACAAGGATCCAGGAATTGACAGAATATCCACTGAGATGTTTCAACAAAGAGATGCAGCACTGGAGGTGCTTACTGATTTATGCCAAGAAATTTGGAAGATGGCTACCTGGACAACTGACTGTAGGAGATCCATATTTGTTACATATCCATTACAAAGAAAGGTGACCCAACAGAATGTGGAAATTATCAAACAATATCATTAATATCACAGGCAAGTAAAATCTTGCTGAAGACAATTCAAAAATGGTTGCAGCAGTATATTGACAGGGAACTTCCAGAAATGCAAGCTGAATTCAGAAGAGGACATGGAACAAGGGATATCATTGTTGATGTAGTGACCCACTTTGGGTTTCCATGGTGGAAGCAGACTGCCCCATCTTCCTTCCATGGAGTGCCTGGTGGATTTGAACTGCCAACCTTCTGGTTAGCAATCAAATGCCTTTGGCATCACCCCATTCGAGCTCCATAAGATGGATCTTAGCTGAAAGAAAAGAATACCAGAAAGATATCTACCTATGCTTTATTGACTATGCAAAAGCATTTGATTGTGTGTATCATAACAAATAATGGATCATGTTGCAAAGAATGGGAATTGCTGAATGTTTAATTGTTTTCATGAGGAACCTGTACATAGACCAAGAGACTGTTGTTCAAACAGAACAAGAGGATATTACTGCATGGTCTAAAATCAGGAAGGGTATGCATCAGGGGGTTGTATCCTTTCACCACACTTGCTCAATCTGTATGCTGAACAAATAATCTGAAAATCTGAACCATATGAAGAAAAATGTGGCATCAGGATTGGAGGAAGACTCATTAACAACTTGGGATATGCAAATGACACAACTTTGCTTGCTGAAAGTGAAGGGGATTTGGAGCACATACTGATGAAGATCAAAGACTGCAGCGTTCAGTATGGATTACACTTCAGCATAAAGAAAATGAAAATCCACAACTGGACCAATAAGCAGCATCATGGTAAATGGAAAAAAGATTGAAGTTGTCAGGGAATTAATTTTACTTGGTTCTACAGTCAACGCCCAAGGAAGCAGAAGTCAGGAAATCAGATGTAGTATTGCAATGGATAAACCTACTACCAAAGAATTCTTTAAAGTGTTAAGAAGCAAAGATGTTTCTTTGAAGACTAAGATGTGCCTTATTCAAGCCATGGTATTTTCAATCACCTCATGCATGTGAAAGCTGGACAACAAATAAGGAAGACTAAGAAAAGTTTATACCTTTGAATTATGATGCTGGCCAAGAATACCGAAAATACCATGGAATGCCAAAAGAATGAACTAATCTGTCCTGGAAGAAGTGCAGCCAGAATGCTCTTTGGAAGTGAGAATGGCCAGAATTTGTCTTACCTACTTTGATCATGTTGTCAGAATGGACCATTCCAGGAGAAAGATATTATGTTTGGTGAAGTAGGTCAGCAAAGAAGAGGAAGACCCTCAACAAGATGGATTGAAACAAGGACTACAATGGTGGCCATAACTGTAGCAGGATTGTAAGAATGGCCCAGGACCAGGCAGTGTTTTGTTCTGTTGTGCATTGGATAACTGAGTCAGAGCCAACTCAACAGCACCTAACAGCACCAACAGAGAATTAGACAAATTTTAGGTAAATTTCTTCATTCCGAATCCTATTTAGGCATGATTGTAATTAGATTTGTATAGCTTCTAAAAAGCAAATTGGGCAATTTTCACACAATGTTTAAGAATCTACAAGAAGAGGTAAGAGAGTAGACTAGGCTGACATAGTATGCAGACATTCTGCAACAAAGACCCTAGAAACCAAGTGACAAAGATACAGATGGTAGTCTTGGAACTCTGAGCTTCAAAGGAAAGGATAAAGAAGTAGATGAAATACCAATTAGAAGAAGAAATTGAATGAAAACAGTGAACAAGGAGATATATAGAGCGGTGCATTTTTAGCCAACCCAGCACAGTGTGATCATTTTGAATTAATGCAGGCAACATTCCAATTGAGGGCAAGAACCAGATAACTGGCTTCATTACACCAGGACTGATCCAGTACCCACACAAATGACTGGTGACCAGTGAGACCTCCCCATCCACCTACACACTGCCTCCTGTTTTCTCCTTTTTTTTATTTTTTGCCTTTCTCTCTTTTTTTTTTTCTTTTTTTCCCTTCCTCTTTTTTTTTTTTCCCATCTTGTGGGAGACAGCAACTGTATTCACAGTACCAAGCTACATCCACCACATCTGTCACCCACCCACTGGGCAAGTGATGCCAGTCAATCTTGCACCAACAGACAGCAGCCAACATCAGCCCAACCCATCTTCAACTGCTTGACATGAACAACAGAGACCTGTGTTCACACTCCTATCTGTGACAATACTCACCCATTTTAAGACAAAGACTGGCATAAGAGACAAGGAAGGGCATTACATAATGATTAAAGGGTTAATAGAACAAGATGATATAACCATAATAAATATCTATACTCCCAAGGAAACAGCCCCAAAATACATAAAGCAAACTTTAAAAGAATGTAAAAGAAAAATAAATAACTCCCTACAATAATAGTAGGAACTTTAATACACAACTTTTGGTGAAGTAGAAGGAAACACAACAAAGATAACAAAGATCTCAACAATATAATCAACCAACTTGACTTCATAGAGTATACAGAACACTCACCCAATAATAGTATAATATACATACTTTTCCAGTGCATATAGAAATTCTCCAGAATAGACCTTATGTTAGGCTAGAAAGAAACTCTCAGTAAACTTAAAACCATTGAAATACTACAAGGTATCATCTCAGATCACAATGCAACCAAATTAGAAACCAACAACAGAAAGATAAAGAAA
>NW_006921619.1:186774-191362 GCF_000298275.1 Orycteropus afer afer
AAATAAAACTTACAGTCACCAGAAGAAAAGAAATAAAAGTTTGAGCAGAAATAAATAAAACAAAAAGCAATAGAAAGAATTGAGACTGGAAGTTGGATTTTAAAAAATTAATAAAATTGATTAATTTGAACTGACAAATTTAAAGAATATATAAATAACATGAATAAGAAATGCAATAGGTCATGTCACAACAGAACCAACTGAAATAAAACGGATAATGAGAGAATGCTATGAAAAACTGTAGTCCAACAAGTTTGAAAACCTAGAAGAAATGGACAAATGTCTAGAAACATGCTACATATTTACACGAACACAGTCTAAGGTAAAAAAGTTGTACAGACATGTAAGAAAAGAAGAAATTGAACAAATCATTAAAAAAAAAAAAATCTTAGCCAAGACATCTTCACTGGAAAATTCTACTAAACATTCAGAGAAGAACTGACACTAATAATGCTAAAAAATATTCCAGAACATAGAAAGTGAGAATGGCTAGAATTTGTCTCACCTACTTTGACCATATTGTCAGAATGGACCATTCCCAGGAGAAGGATATCATGCTTGGTAAAGTAGAGGGTCAGCAAAGAAGAGAAGACCCTCAACAAGATGGATTAACACAGTGGCTGCAATGATGGCCTTAACTATAGCAGGCAATATATATATATATATATATTGGGCAATCTACTTCCACAGTGATAACGCCTCAGATACCTAAGAAGGGGTCACTATGAGTCGGGCCAACTCAACAGCACATGAGAACAACAACAATATATATACTCCTGAATTCATTCTATGAAGCAAGCATATTTCAGATAGGAAAACTATGCAAAGACACCTCTAAAAAAGAAAATTATAGGCCAATATCCCTGAAGAACAGAGGTACAAAAATGCTTGACAAATTCTAGTTAATAGATTCCAAAAATATACCCAACAACTTAATACCTCATGACCAAGTGGAATTCATATAAGATATGTAAATATGGTTGAACATTAGAGAAACAATCAATGTAATCCAACGCATGAAATAAAACAAAGAAAAAGAATCGCATGCTCAACAAATTGATACAGAAAAGGTGTTTGAGAAAATCCAACACACATTTCTGATAAAAATTCTCAGCAAAATAGGAAAAGAAGGGAAATTCCTTAACATATTTAGGGAGTTATATGCAAAGCAAACAGCCTACATTATTCTCAATGGAGAGAAAATGAAATAATTCTTGAGAACAGGAACCAGACAAGGCTACCCTTTATCAAAAATCCTATTTAATATTATATTGGAAGTCCTAGCCAGAGCAATAAGGTAAGAACGAGAAATAAAAGGCATCCAAATTGGTAAAGAAGAAGTAAAGCTATCTCTATTTACAGATTATATGATCTTATGCATAGAAAATCTTATAGCCTCAACAAAAAAACTAATAGAAGGATTGAGCAGGGTACATGATCAACATACATAATTCATTTGGATTCCTCGACATCAACAAACAGAACTCTGAAAAGCAAATTAGGGAAACAACATCATTTACAATAGTGACCCAAAAGATGAAGTACCTAGGAACAAATCTAACCAGAGATAAAAAGGCTTATACAAAGTATACTATAAAACACTACTCAAAGAAACCAAAAAAGACCTACATAAACAGAAGAATATACCATGTTCATTGATAGGACAACTTAACATTGTGAAAATGTCAGTACTACCCAAAGTTATCTACAAATATTTTGCAATCCCGGTCCAGATTCCATCATCACTCTTTATAAAGATGAAAGAACTAATCACCAATATTATGGGGAAAGGAAAGAGTCCCCAGATAAAGCAGTACTAAAGAAGAAGAACAAAGTAGGAGGCTTCACACTTCCTGATCTGAAAACCTACTATACAATCACAGTCGTCAAAACAGCCTGGTCCTAGTACAAGAACAGACCAATAGAACAGAATTGAGAACCCAGAAATAAATCTACCACCTATGGACAGCTGATCTGTGACAAAGGACCAAAACCCATTAAATGTAGAAGAGATAGTCTCTTTAACAAGTGGTGCTAGCAAAATTGGATATCTATTTGCAGAAAAATGCAATAGTATACATATCTCACAACATATACAAAAACTAACTCAAAATGGATGAAAGGCCTAAATGCAAAATTTAAAACTATAAAGATCATCAAAGAAAAAATAGGGACAAACTTATAGCCCCTAATTTTTGGCATGAATCCACTGTGCAATATAATTAAAAACACACAAACAGAGGAAAACAAACTAAATGACTGGGGCTACCTAAACATTAAACATTTCTGTGCATCAAAAGAACTCACCAAAAGAGTTAAAAGAGAACACACAGACTGGAAAAAAATAGCAATAACATTATCAAATAGTGGCCAAATCTCTAAAATTTATAGAAAACTTCAACATTTCAACAACAAAAAGGGAAACTGAAAAAAAAAATGGGCAGAGGACATGCACAGACACTTTACCAAAGAAAACATTCAGGCAGCTAGCAAACACATGAAGAAATATTTGTGATTGTTAACTAATAGAGAGATGTAAATCAAAATAACAATGAGATATCACCTTATCCCAGCATTAGTACCAAAGTTCAAAATAACAGAAAACAACAAATGCTGGTGAGACTGTGGAGAGACTGGAACCCTCATCTGCTACTTATGTGACTATAAAATGGTACAACCACTGTGGAAAATGGTATGGCACTTCCTTAAAATGTTGGAAATAGATATGGTCCTGCAATCCCAATACTAGGTAAATATCCTAGAGAAATAAGAGCCATGACATGAACAGATATATGCACACCCATGTTCATAGCAGCACTTTTCACAGTGTAAAAAGATGGAATAACCTTTAAGTGCCTATCAACAACTATGGTATATTCATACAATGGAACCTACAGTGTTAAAGAGTAACAAAGAATCTGCAAAATATCTTATAACATGGATGAACCTGGAGGGCACAATGCTAGTGAAATTAGTCAATAATGAAAGGCCAAATATATGAAATGAATACTGTAAAAAGTCAAGAAAAGGTTTACACACAGAAAGAAAACATTGCCATAGATGAGAGGGGAAGGGAAATTAAATAACTAACTAGAGGGTAGATATGTATTAACTTGAGTTAAGGGAAAGGCAGTATGCAATAAGGGAGAGGTTAGCAAAATGACCAAGGCAAAAGAAGACACTGGGAGGAGCACAAGACTTAAATGGTTAGTACTATTACATACACAATCCTACAATAACAGTAATAGAAATAATCTACAGAGATGCAGAGATAGACACACAAGCCGAATGGGTGTGGGAATGGGAATGGAATTACACCCATGAATATATATCATTTTGGCAGAAGTTGTTTCTGTGTAGTGCCTAAGGCATTTGACTGCTAACCAGAAGGCTGGTGGTTCAAACCCACCAGCCACTCCTTAGAAGAAATGTTGGGCAATCTACTTCCATAGTGATACCGCCTCGGAAACCCAAGGAGGGATCGCTATGAGTTGGATCTGACTGACGGCAGTGAGTTTAAGTGAGTATTTGTATATGTTGCAAATATATTCACGTAGAGCATACAGGGGCGAAGTCATGAAAATGTCAGCCATAACCACACATCTATAGGGAATAAATTGCTGGGCCTGGGGCTCTGGACCATAATATCTAGAGAAATCAGGGTCTATTGGCATAGCATAGTCCACAAAAACAATGTTCTGAATCCTACTTTGGTGAGTAGCAACTGAGGTCTTAAAAGCTGGTGAGTGGCTGTCTAAGGTGCAACTATTAGTGTCTCTTCATCCAGAACAAAGAGTAAAGAAAATCAAAGATGTATGGAAAAAATTAATCCAAAGTACTAATGGTGTCTGGCTACCACTACCAACCTTTCTGAAAGGAATCACAATTGAAGATTCTAGACACAGTGGGAGAAAAATGTGGAAAAAAAATGAAAAATCATAAAAAGACTAGGCTTGCTAGTCTGGTAGAAATTGATAAAATTCTGAAACTATTTCCCAGAGTCACCTTTGAAGCATGGAACTGAACTCATGTCCATGGTGAGTTCAATTTTCAGACAAATAAACAGGTGTATAAGATGAACAATGGGAACTCTGGTGGCATAGTGCCTAAGACACTTGACTGCTAACCATAAGTCTGGCAGTTCAAACTCACCAGCCACTCCTTGGAAGATGTGTTGGGCAATCTACTTCCATGGTGATACCTTCTCGGAAACCCAAGGAGGGGTCGTGATGAGTCGGATCCAACTCAATGGCAGTGGGTTTGGTTTTGGTTTAAGGTGAACAATAATATCAGGGATGTACGCACTCCTTAGAAAAATCAACCATACTAGACATAAAGGGCATCCTTTGCCCAGGGACAAGGCTTAGAAGGCAGGAAGAGATAGGAAAGAAGGACAAATGGAAATGAGAAACACAGGGAGGAAGTGGGAAGAATGCCGTTACATTGTAGGAATTGCAATCAGTGTTATGAAAGAAAATGTGTATAAATTGTTGAAAACTTGTTGTTGTTGTTAAGTGCCGTCGAGTCGTTTCCGACTCATAGCGACCCCATGCACAGCAGAACGAAACACTGCCCGATCCCGCACCAG
>NW_006921619.1:191712-193788 GCF_000298275.1 Orycteropus afer afer
GGTCTTCCCTATTCATTGTCCAGCTCTCACATGCATACAAGGTGATTGGAAATATCATGGCTTGTGTCAGGCGCACCTAGTTTGCTCTATTTGAAAGGAAGGTTGGGCAATCTATGTCCGTAGTGATACCATCTCGGAAATCGAAGGAGGGGTCACTATGAGTTAGGTTCGACTCGATGGCACATAGCAACAACAGCTACAAGAATTTGCTCTATAAACCTTCACCCAAATCACAGTAAAAAGTTTAAAAAAAAAAAAAAGAATCTAAACAGAATTTCTATTACTGTTCCTTTCCAGGCCAAGAGAGTGAGAAAAAAGGGGAAGAGGTGATGTATGGGATGATCTATCCTGAAAACATTAATTGCCTTACAAATTTTGTTTAATTAATCAAATTAGTCTTTACTTTTTCTGGGCTCACTGTGAACTTATTTACTGGTCCTTGCTCATATTTTTTAAATTATTATTTTACTATCTACTTTAAATCTTATTTTAAAAGTTTCTTTATAGAGCAGGAGCCAATTTGCTGACTACTTTATGTCTTTTTCATGTACAAAGTTCCTAACATTATCCCTATGAGGATTTGTTATAGTATAATTGTGAGCACAATTTACATTGTGTTGTCTCCTTGAAGGCAAAGGAGGAAGGTTATATATTGAATATTCTGATCACCACATACAATTGCCAAGAAAAAGAAATCAATTGAAACAATTAAAAATGTGTCAAGTAAAAGAAAAAAAAAAAATGCCAATCAAATAGATGGTAATCATCCTGGCAGTTTGAAATGAAGGTTAAGCCCAGAAAACACAGTGTTTGAATTCATGAGAGAAAGGGTACATTGTTAAAATATTGAAAGGTAGATCCCAATAATATTCAGAAAATGTTGTTCCTTATCTTGTTAGGCCTTGATCTATGGCACTCAGAGAGTCTGAAGAAAACACACTGAGTTGCTAGTGTGGTGTTTACCTGTGGATAGGTCATTTATAGAAAATTGCCTATTTTTTAAAAACTTTAATGTCCAAACATTAGTATATTTTTTTTAAATTTGAGGATAGGCAGAGTACTAAGAACCAAGGTGAGTTGCTTGGGATAAAATTCACTGGCCTGGTTCTAGGTTCAAAGCCTGTGACTAAACACAATCTCTGAATTACAAAAGTTAAAAATTCACTGAGATTTGGAGGACACGGTAAATGCACTCTTTGTCTGAATGGGCACTTTAGGCCATTCAAGAACATTATTATTATTATTATTATTATTATACCAAGTATGGGTGTAGTAGACCATATGATTGTCAGATTAAAAATGGTCAATACCAGTCCATTTCAGCTCAATGATGGCTAAGAAAAAATCTCACTGCTGTCGAGTCGGACCCAACTCATAGTGACCTTTGGGTTTCCAAGGTGATGTCACTACAGAAGTAGGTTGCCCAACCTTCCTTCTGAGAAGTGACTGGTGGATTTGAACCGCCAGCCTTCTGGTTAGCAGTCAAGTGCCTTAGGCACCACACCACCAGAGTCCCTCACTAATGCCTAGGATAGTGATATTTATGCATATATTCATGTTCCAATTGTTAATGGATGTTTGCAACTGTTTCTTTCCATATTGAGTTGTGTCCCATCCACAAATGAAGGTCCTGAAAACTTTCTTTCATCCATCCACATCTTTAAGGTCAACTCTACTTTGAGGAGGCAGCTCTTCCCCAGTCATATTTTGAGTGCCTTCCGACCTGAGGGGCTCATATTCCAGCACTATATCAGACAATGTTTCAGGGCTATTCATAAAGTATTCCAGTAATATATCAGACAGAGTTTCACTGCTATTCACAAGCTTTTCACTGGCTGACTTTTTCAGAATTGGATGGCCTCATCCTTCTTCCCAGTCTGTGTTCATCTGGGAGCTCTGCTGAAACTTGTCTACCATGGGTATTTGAAATATCCCAAACAAATCACCTTGGCTCTTAGTGCTCTGTTCATCCTTCATACTCTGCAGACCCCAGCCTCATAGCAACACCCAAGCTACCACAGTATGACAAACTGGCAGATGAGTAGTGGAATTGTGTAGTTGTGGCAAAATAAACTG
>NW_006921619.1:196598-203987 GCF_000298275.1 Orycteropus afer afer
TTTCATCATATCAGGGAAGTTCTCCTCCAGCAAATCTTGGGCAATTTTCTCAGTGGTTTTGTTTTTCTCTTCCTGTTCTGGAATTCCAATGACATGTAAGTTATTGTTTTTGATGGTATCTCACATGAACCTTAGGCTTTCTTCATTTTGTTTTGATTTTTTTCTGATTGATCCCTTTCCAAAGACATATTCAGGTATTTGTCTTCAATCTCATTAATTCTGTCTTACATTGAGTCAATTCTACTCCTTTGCCCTTCCAATGTGTTATCTATTTCTGACAATTTAGTATAATCTTCTGGATTTCTGTCTGTAGATTTAGAATCATTTCTTATTTTTCATTTATTTTGTCATTTTGTTCTTGTATTTTCTTCCAAATTCTTCTAAGGTTTCTTCTGTGTTTTCTTTGGTCTGTCTCTCAATCCTTTGAAGATAACTAAAGATACTTCTTTTGAATTCCTTATCAGAGAGTTCCAATGCTGCTTCTTCCTCAAGAATGTGTTCTGGGTCTGTATCCTTCTTCCTTGTTTCTACCACTTTATCCTGCTTCTTTATGTGGACTGTGATGGTCTGTTGTCTCCGAGGCATCATGGCATTGTTGTATTTAGATCTCTGTTAACTGTTTGTGAAGAGCAGTCAAGGGTAATTCAGCCTCTTCTTGGTGGTTTTTTATCATTGGCCCATTGGTGGAGAAGGAGGTAGTGGCTCTCGCTCAATAAGTGAAGTTGCAGGAGGTGTGGGTGTAGTTGTGTCTTATGGGTACTGTTGTTGTCTCCCAGTCAATTAGACACAAGTTACAATTGAATGACCATCAAAAAACTAAAAGCACATGGACAAAAAACACACCTGTAATCACACAGGAACAGTAACCAAAAAAAGAAAAAAGGGAAAAAGAATAAGAAAAAACAAGAAAACCTGCAATATCTGGGGAAAGGTCACAAATAGAAAAAAAGTAGAGGATAATAATATGGGAAAAAAGGAAAACAAGGAATGGGGTTAACCATGAAAAAAAGGGGGAAAAAAAAAAAACTTAAAAAAAAAAATTTCAACCAAGAGCAGGGAAAAGAAAAAATCCTGAAAACTAGGACCTCGGAGGGGAAGATTAAGAATAATAGTAAAAAGAACAAAAGTATTAATAATAATAGTTGTTTTAAAACAGACAAATACAAGCAAACTAATCACCAGAAAAAAGAAACAAAAAAAGAAAAAGAAAAATAAAGAGAGAGAGAAAAAAAATCGGTGAAGGACAGGGCAGGGCACCCAGGCTCCGTCTGAGCACACAGACTGTGATGGAGTTCCTGTGGGCACAGAAGGTAGGTGGGAGTGGGGGATGGCCATGCTTCTGTTCACCATGCGGGTGTGGGGTATAAGAGTTACAAGAGGAATGTCATACCTTTTCAGTCTTGCAGGTCCGGAGGGTCCTTGGGGTTGCTGGAAAGCAGAACGTGTTCTTAAGCCCCAGGAATTTGCGAGAGTGCTGTCTCTTTGAATATCCAAAATAGTCAAGCCACTTTTAAACCTTCAAAATGCGGTGCCTTCTGGACTGGCAAAAGTCCACAGTTCAGCCCGCCTTTCTCTTCACCTTTTCCATTTATTCCCCAGCCACCCGAGCAAGTCCTCTGTGCAGTCCCTGGCTAGCAGGGCTGATTTTTAGGTTGATTCTTAAGTCCTACCAGCACTTGGGAATCTCCAAGCTGTCTGTGCCATCAGGATCGCTCAGGATAGCTGCTGGACCGCAGCTCTGTATGTCTCCTTTTTTGGTATTTTCACACATATTCTTCTGTTAGTTGGGGTTTAGTTCACTTCTATATCCTTCCCTTCAAGGCTCAGGGGTCCAGGATTATCTTCTGTGTCTGTGTTAATTGGTTCCCCTTTTCTTTGTTGAGGAGGGTCTGTGCAGTCTCTCTGCCTAGTCCACCATCCTGCCGGAACTCTCTCATATTCTATATCTTCAGATGAGAGAAATAAATGATCTCTTTACAAGTCACTCATGGCAATACAAATTTTATTATTGAAATTTAGAAGGAAAACAAAATTCAATTCTTTTTGTCAGGGCCAGAAAAAAATTGTGTGCTTACATGATGACAGTGAGCAACGCTTGTCTTCTGTGCCAAAGAAACTAATCCTGAAGCTAATGGGAAGTATGCCTGACTTCAGAACACTGGCTCCTTCTGCTATTATCTGACAGCATCATACCTTGAGAGATGTTTCTGGCTTTGTGCTGGACATTTGCTTCCTGCAAATGTAGGTGCTTGGGTGCTTTGATTTTGTGGAGACTGGCTGCATCTAATAATATTATTTTCCCATATAAGTTCCATATATGTGAAACAGAAATTGGGTTGTATTTGGAGGAGTTCTTTCTGCCTATTTGCCCAGTGCCACACTTTTCAGTGCAGATATCTCAGGATTATGAAACCTGTTTTCAGTCATTTTGGGTGCCTAAGTAAGACCTAGGTTATCATGAATGTTGGATGAAAAAGAATCACAGAATTGTACCAGACTTACTTTCGAACTAGGACTTGCAGTTGGCAACTGGGCAGTGAGTGATTCAGGACAGTAGATAGAAGAGAATATGAGACTTACATGCCTATACTCAGCTCCAAACCTCTTCAAAATTACCTCTAATTTCCCTTGAAGTGGTTTCTTTTCCATTGAAAGAGTTTTTGGATATTAAAACATAACCCCAATTTTAGCAGGACACCAATGTGGAGGAAGTAGGGGGCAAGATAGATGGTATCAGAGGGATTTTATCTGTTCCTGAATTACTCATGGGTGCCTCTGGCTGGAAAACCCACAAAAATGAAAGTTATAGAAACCGCAAAAGGAAATATGAGAATCTGGAAAGCTCAAGCCTACAGACAGTTATTAAGGGAAAGAGAAACTCAAAGATCAGTACATGTAACCTAAGGAGTAGAAGAAAAGATGAGGAGAAGAGAGGGAATTTGGGGGAAGAAAAAGAAGGGCAAGAGAAACAAAAGGAAAAAGGGCATGAACTGCATTGTTTGATTTGAGCTAGCTTAAACTCAGTTATGTTGCTATAAAATGACCCCAAAGTCTTAACTTACAACATTTACACTTAATTTCTCTTTAATGTGATATGTCTATCACAGCTCACCTGCTTTCCTGCAGTTCTTTATTGTCACCAATACTCTACGATTCATGCTGACTGCCAGAGAGGCCTTATTGGAGGTCTCGGGGAAAAAAGAGCATGACAGCACTACAAAATGGAAGTTCGGAAGGGATACACTTTATTTTTCTTCACAGCTTATTTATAAAAGCAAGTCACATGGTTAAGCTTCACCACAATGGGATGGCAATATATATTTCCAATAATATACGTAATTATTTATCTAACCATATGTCATAACTACAATACCTGTTTTAATCTTCAGAACAAGGACATGGATGCTATTTATGCTTTTTAAGGACATTGATCAGAATATTTGGTAGAACGCCCCTCAATGAGAGTTTGTCTGATATTTTTCTTGTGATTAGACAGGGGTGATGAGATTCCTGGAGAAAGACCACATAGGAAAAGTGTCGTTCTCATTCCATGATATCAAGGTATATGCTATCACCATTGTTGATGTTAACCATGATCACCTAGTTGAGATAGTACTTGTCAGGTTTCTCCACTATAAAGATACTTATTTTTTCTCTTTTCCATGTTTCTTAATTTAGGTTCTTTAGAGGAACAAAACCTGTGAAACATATATAAATATACAGAGAGAGATTTACTTCAAGGGAATGGCTCATGCAATTGTGAAGAAATGACTCATGCAATTATGAGGTCTGGCAAGTCCTAAATTCATGGTCAGGTGGCAGACTGGACACCTCTGCTGGCTCATGGGCTTGCAAGAGCTGGTTAATCCAAAATCTGCAGGCAGTTGATTAGAGATTTCTGCAGGCTTATGATCCAAGAACTGGAGGTCAGATGATTAGAAGAGTGAAGGTTATCCTGGCAGAACAAAAATTAAGTGCTCATTTGCTAACCAAAAGGTTGGTGTTTTGAACCCATCCAGTGGCTCTGTGAGAGAAAAGACCTGGTGACCTGCTTCCATCAATATTACAGCTTAAAACTCTATGGAGCGATTCTATTCTGTCTCATTGGATCACTGAGTCAGAATTGACTCTATGGCACCTAATAACACAAGAAGCCTTTGAAAGAAGTCATGATGCACAGCCCATGGAGTTATGCTCCATTCCTTTGAAGACATTTCTTTCTTTTTATAGTTGAGGATTCTAAGGTTTAGAGAGTTGGAAGTGGCATCTAGACTGAAACACAAGACTGTCTGATTTATAAAACTCCACCCCCCCAGTACATCACAAAAAGAAGTATAAGAGTAAGGAGATTGTTCTGGTTACCTAGTACCACTCTAACAGAATCATCACAAATGAGATGCCTTGAACAAACAAGAGTTTATTCTCTTACAGTTTTGTGGTTTTAAGTCCAAGTTCAAAATGCCAGGCTCTAGGGGCTAGGTGAAAGCCCCTCAACCTTGGGCTTCAGCTATGCCTCTTGCTCCTGGCCCACTGAAGCTAGAGGCATCTCTTCACTCAGTCAGCTATTGGTTTCTGAGGCTAACAAGCCAAAGGTCAACAAATAAAATGGCACAGTCCCAATGTTGCCAAACCACACAGCAGGCCATTAATTCAATCCATTGAAAGTCCTGAGGTCCGCAGAGCTGGCAGGCTGCTGAACAATGACACAGCTACATGCAGGGTTCAAGCCTGCCATAGGCTAGAGACTGTTGCCTGAGGCTTTTCCTTATGTACAGGAAGCAGACCACATCCACATCCCTAGGCTCACAGTAGATTCCACCATGGAGTTGATTGCCAGTCTCATCATGGGGAATACTACTTCCCAGCCACTCAACCAGGCCCAGCCAAGTTGACACACAAACTTAACTACCACAGAGATAGTTAGAAAAACAGAAGGAAATGACTATTAGTTGTTTCACTGAAGCATGTTGAAAAGCTTGCCCCTTGATACTAGAGATGTTTAGATAATGATTTCTTCACTTACTACTCACTAGCACTGTGACTGGAGAGATGTGATAGCCCTTCATGTTTATAACACCATCCGATTATTGTCCTGGTATGGTGTAATGAGTGATGTCTTTCTAAAATATGTCGTTTTTTTTCTAATCACCAAGCTATCTTTCAAAAAGAAAACCAAAACCTCAGAGCACTGTGAGGGGAGATTAGAGGATGAAAGTGATTTTATCTGCACCTCATATGACCAAGAAACAGCTTCTAAGCAGCATTTTTTTTTTTTTTTTTGTGGAAGCAGCATTTCTATAATTCCAAATCTGACTAATAAAGAAAAGACATGTTCCTGTCATAGTAATAGTTTTTGGACAAATGGGAAAAGTGTCACTAAGATGGAGAGGCAAAGCAACAAGACAGTTAACGTTGGTGATGAAAATTCTGTGAGGTTTTTCTTCTTACTATGGAGATATAATTTGAGGTTGACATACGTGAGTGTGTGTTGGGTCTTGGATTTACTTTTCTTTTGAAATGTCATTGACAATGCAGTGGCATTAGGATGTGTTGCCTGAACTAATGGCATTGAGATGTGTTGCATGAACAAGGATCAGAGATATCTTCTGACAAAAACTATGTAACAAGAAGTTTGATATTTTATATATATCATATGAAGAAAAGTCTTTTCTCAATCAGTTTTCACAAACAGAATGGAGACTACCAGTACTGTAAGGTTGCGGGGAAGACGAGAGGAGGCACAAAAAGCGAGATAAAGAAAAGTTTTATTCCGCACTCCCGGCCGAGGTTTACGGATCCCTGAGAGGGGCCAGAGAAGTCACTCCGCCCTGATGGGAGGGAGAAGTTTATATAGTTGCGTTTTCTCCCTCCCTAGCGGACCTGAGTGGAAGCAGAAGGAATAAGGCGGGAACCAATCAGGTGGAAGCACTTCATTAGCATAATATGGGGAAATAGTTGAGGACTTTCTAGAGCCCTTAAGAGAGTGGGGAGGGCCTGTGCTGGTTCCAGGAACAAAGGGCTATCTGCACCCAGGTTCGACATGGGCTGCGGTTAGGTTCTTTCCTGATTGGCCAGTTTGTAATTTCTTCCTGCATGGTTGGTCTGTTTGTAATTTCTTCTTGCTCAATCCTTTACCCACCTGACTTGCCGTGTTCCTGCCTGACAGGTACTTGGTTTTAGAGTCATGTGTACACACCACAAATCTAAATGTGATAATATGAGGCCTTTGAACATTCTGAGTTTAAGTATCCTGAGTTAAGTATCCAGTGATGCACAGTGGTTTCTCAGTAGTACGGCCTCTTGGCTGGCAAGCAGGAAATCGTTATACTTTCTTATTTCTCACACCATACAGGAATTTAAATTTTCTGAAACAACATTTTCTTTCGATATCCGAGATTATTTGGGCTTTCTGAAGTTGTTATGTAAATTGTACACATGGACTGAGCTTTCAGGGTGGTGATCATTTTGTTTGTCACTATATCCCAGCACTTAATACATCCTGGAACACTGTAAACACTTAGGAAATGTTTGTTAAATAAATATTGAATGAATGCTTTTAAGGGAGAAGCATTGTGCAAATTTAATATAGTCATAAAATACACAACTAAACAACAACAAATCTAAAATGAAAGGCATGTCTAAAGTCTATGCACATTACTTTTCTTTAATTTAAAATTAAGCATTTTCATATCACCAGAGATTATGAGATCAAGAGTGCGAAGTCTTTATTGTGTTTCCTTCACATATCCCAAGGGAAGGCAACAGCCTAAAGGTGACTTGACAAATGATTTCTAGGCTGTACTTGTCAAAAGTCACTAAAATTTACTGATTGTGAGGCTGTGATGCATACGAATGGAAACAAAATTTTCTCTTGATAAGTCAATAAAATTACAATTTCCTTATATCAATAACAATATTGAAAATTGATTGTAAAAGCCAGTGAAACCATGATGAGAGAACACAACATTTCTGCATAGTAATTTGCAAATACAAGCAAGGAGACATAAAAGAGTGCATGGCTTTTTTTTTTTTTTTTAATTATTCAAAAACATTTATTAGGCTACTGTTGGATACATGCTTTTTTGTTGCCAGAGTCATTTTGAAGCAACCTAAAATAAATATATAAATTTCACATTTTAAAAATTTAACAAGTAAAATATGAAACAAATATCCCTCTTATTGTGTAATATCTTCCCCTTCACCTGTGAGTCAATCTGAAGCCAGAATTCTAGCAGCCTCCAGGAAAATCTTTAACCAGAAACCTATTAGTGTCAGTAGTGCTAACAGAACTTTTGTAATTCTAAACACTCCTTAGGGCTTTTATCTGCCCTCCAGTCTCAGCAGGTATCAAGGAACTTCCTCCGAACTCAGCACGCATCACAAAAGCCA
>NW_006921619.1:204197-212523 GCF_000298275.1 Orycteropus afer afer
TGTCCTATAAATTGAAGAAGGAAACGGGGTACGGGGTCTTTTGCTTAAGCGCAAAGACCCTGACTTAAGTTGGCTAATAAACTGTCCTATTGCATTTGCATTGGCGTGGGTTGGCGTCTTCTTCTCTTCCGAAATTCTCCTTTACAGCCTGGGCACAACACACCCAAGATAATAGGTTTCTACCATCTTTGTTGTTGTCACGTGCAGTGGAGTCAGACCCAACTGATAAGGACCCCTCCCAGGGTTTCTGAGGCAGTATCACTACGGAAGTGGATTGCTCAACCTTCTTTCCAAGGAGTGGCTGGTGGGTTGGAACCGCCAGCCTTCTGGTTTAGCAGTCAAGTGCCTTAGGCACTATGCTACCAGAGCTCCCTTTAGTTAGTAGTTTGCCCTCTCTTCCCCTCCCACCCCTGACAACCTTCAAAGAATATTTCTTTTTGTGTGTGGATCTTTTCCTGACTTTTTACAATAGTGGTCTCAAACAGTATTTGCCATTTTGTGACTGACTAATTTCACTCAGCATGATGTCCTCTACCTTCATCTCTACCTTATCAGATGTTTCACAGATTCATTGTTGTTCTTTAATGCTGTCGTCTAGTATTACATTGTTTGCACGTTTATTTATCCATTCGTTTGTTGATGGTGTCCTAGAGGAAAAGTTTTCTCAAAGTTATAATAGTGAAGAAAAGAGATTTTTATTGGGATGTAAAGCACAGGAAAACAAAGGTGGAAAAGGGATAGTAGATATGGCATCAAAACAAATGTCTATGGAGCCTGAGGAACATTACAAAATCCGCAGTATATATTACAAGTTCGGAAGGAAGGTTGGGCAATCTACTTCCGTAGTGATGTTGTTGCTGTTGTTATGTGCCATCGAGTCAGACCCGACTCATAGCGACCCCTCCTTGGGTTTCCGAGACAGTATCACTACGGAAGTAGATTGCCCCATCTTCCTTCGGAGGAGTGGCTGGTGGGTTTGAACCACCAGTCTTCTGGTTAGCAGTCACCTTGGAAACCCAAGGAGGAGTTGCTATGTGTCAGTCTGACTCCACGGCACGTAACAACAGCAACAACATATTTACAAGTTACAAGCCAATTATAAATTTACAATCAGTGAGAGCTTCCATCTTTCTTCAAAGCCAAAATCAAACTTACTGCCCTCGAGTTGATTGTGACTCATAGAGACCCCTCCTTGGGTTTCTGGGGTGTTATCTCCATGGAAGTAGACTGCCCAATCTTCCTTCCAGGAGTGCCTGGTGAGTTTGAACTGCTAGCCTCTGGTTAGCAGTGAAATGCCTTCGGCACTAGCCACCAGAGTTCCCCCATCTTTCTTTAGGTCTATTAAAATTACTTAATCACCATGATTGTTTCTTGCAATGGTAAAAGTTTTCAGAAACAATAGTCAGGAAGTCTTTATTGGTCCCATTACCCAAAACAGAAACTAGATAAGGTTACCAAACCGGGAACACGATAACATCTTTTTTGTTCTAAAGAGATATGTCTGAACAAGTTCCCTTATTCTCTGTGTGAGCTCCTTTTCTAAATCCTAGTTAATCTGCTCCTTCCTGAGGACAAAGTGCCCTTCCCTGATTGTTCCCAGAATTGTCAAGGCACTGATTCTCTTGAAGGCTTTCCCTGGAATTAACATAGCCACAGGAATGAGTCAAGAAATGCTGGGGAAGTAATATAGAAAAGTCAAAAAGGACTCTGAACTTAGGTCAAAGGTCAAAATGGCATTGAGTTTCCAAATGGAGGCTTCAGCCTTTCACAAACCAAATGCCTTTAGATTTCAACTACTAATGCAATTGGCATATGTTGTTTCCATTTTTTTCTATTTTGAATAGTGTTGCATTGAGCGTGGGTGTGCATATATCTGTTTATGTCATGGCTTTTATTTCTGTAGGATATATACCTAGTAGTGGGATTCCTGGTGTGAGTCAATCTGAAGTCAGAGTTCTAGTAGCCTCCAGGAAAATCTAACCAGAAACCTTTTAGTGTCAGCAATACTAACAGGACTTCTGGAATTCTAAACACTCCTTAGGGCCTTTATCTGCCCTCCAGTCTCAGCAGGTATCAGGAACTTCCTCCGAACTCAGCACGCATCACAAAAGCCATCCGGATTCAGCACGTATGGGGGATTTGCTCGGCTCCTGAAAGTCTTCCACATACCTGAGCCTTGCATCCTCCCTAGATAATATTTTTCTAAATGGACTTTGAAGCCAGGGGGTTTCTTTACGTCCCCTAACATCTTAGATCACTGCTCTAAATTCCTTAGCAACAACCAATCATCTGTATCCTCTCGCCCTGGTGCTGCTCCACCCCATAATTTTCCATAAATTTGTGAATATACCGGGGCACGGGGTCTTTTGCTCAAGCCACTGATCTGGTAAGGGAAAAGACCCTAACTTAAATTAGCTAATAAACCCTCCTATTGCTTTTGCATTGTCGTGTGTTGGCATATTTCTCTCGCCGAGCAACTCCTTCATAACCTGGGCACAACACTGGATCGTATGGTCTTTCTATTTCCAGCTTTTTAAGGAAGTACCATACTGTTTCCCACTGTAGTTGAACTATTTTACAGTCCGACCAGGAGTGTATGAGGTTACAGTCTTTCCATACCTGATCAGCATTTTTTTTTTTTAAACTTTGCTATTAATGCTGGGGTGAGATGATATCTCATTGTTGTTTTGATTTGCATCTCTCTAATGGCTAATGATTAAGAGCATTTCTTCATGTGTTTGTAGACTGCCTGAATGTCTTCTTTAGTGAAGTGTCTATTCATGTTCCCTGCCCACTTGTTAATAGGGATAATTTCTCTTTTTGTTGTCTAAATGTTGATATTTTCTATACATTTTAGAGATTAGCCCCTAGTCTGATATGTCATTACCAATTTTTTTTCACAGTCTGTAGGTTCTCTTTTGACACTTTTGGTGAAATCTTTTGATGTGCGTATGTGTCTGATTTTAGGAGCTCTGGTAGCATAGTGGTTACGGCACTTGACTGCTAACCAGAAAGCTGGCGGTTCAAATCCACCAGCCACTCCTCGGAAGGAAGATGGGGCAATCTACTTCCGTAATGATACTGCCTCAGAAACCCAAGGAGGGGTGCTATGAGTCGTGTCCCATTCGATGGCAAACAACAACAACAACAACAGTCATCTATTTTGCTATTGAAACCAAGTTCTATTTCCCCCACCCTGGCACCTGGATGGGAATAGATAGGTAGACTGGATTACCCTCAACTATTTCCCCCACCCTGGTTAAGACAGATAATTAGATAAGAGCCCCACAGGGGAATAACTGGATTACCTCCAACTATTTCCCACCCCTGGCAGATGAGTATTCAGTTCCTTAAAGAACTGAATGGAAAACATTCCTTCCTGCAGATGATAGACTTGCTAAAAGTATTTTAGAAATAACTTGTAAATTAACTCTGGCCACTACTGTATGAAATGTTTTAGAAACAACTTGTAAATGAACTCTGGCCCCCCTGAGGATACAAGGGAACAAAAGTTAATTGCTTACCCTCTTCCCTCTGCCCAAGCCCCTGTTAGCTGATAACAAGAAACTAGTGTCTCATCCATCACCCATTTCACAACCCAAATTCCTCAACCTTCTGTGAATATGCACAACCCCCTCTCCTGAAACCTACAAAAACTGTGTTTGATGGCATCTTGCGGAGTTAAGATCTGGGTACTAACTACCCCTAACTCCTTGCACTACTGCTTTGCAATAAATAATTTTCTCTCATCTCAATCTCAGTGTGTAAACTGTTTTGGCCTCACTGCGCACCGGGCAGGGACCGGTGTTTGGTCAGATAACACTATGTTATTTTTGTGCATTTTTAATTAAGTTTCATAGTGTATTTATGCCATGTATTGTTGTTACTGTGTTGTTGTTATGTGTCATCGAATCAGGCCTGACTCATAGTGACCCTCCTTGGGTTTCCCAGGCAGAATCACTATGGAAGTAGATTGCCCCATCTTCCTTCTGAGGAGTGACTGATGGGTTTGAACCTCCAGCCTTCTGGTTAGCAGTCAAGTGCTTTAGGCATTATGCTACCAGAGCTCCTTATGCCATGTATTCGGGTCCCTAAATTTGTCACTATTTTTTCTTTGCGATCTTTATACTTTTAGGTTTTACATTTAGGTCTTCAATATATCTTGAGTTCATTTTTGCATGTGGTGTGAGATATGGGTCTTGTTTCATTGTTCTGCAAAAAGATCTCCAGTTTTGCCTGCACCATTTGTTAAAGACCATCTCTTTCCCATTAATGAATTTTGGCCCTTTGTCAAACATCTCAATGAGTATTCTGTAAATTCCTGGAGCCTTAATTTTTTGCCAATTCCTTCAGTGCAGCTTGGACTTCATCCTCAGTACCACTGATTCTTGATCATATGCTAGCTCCTGAAATGATTGAACATCAACTAATTATTTTTTGGTACAGTAACTCTGTGTATTCCTTCCATCTTCTTCTTCTTCTTTTTTTTTAAATTATTATTGTTATTTGGGTGAAAGTTCACAGAGCAAATCCATGTTGTTCTTAGGTCCCATTGAGTAGATTCCAACTCATAGCGACCCCGTGTACAACAGAATGAAACACTGCCTGGTCCTGTGCCATCCTCACAATCCTTGCTAGGCTTGAGCTCATTGTTGTAGTCTCTGCGTCAGTCTATCTTGTTGAAGATCTTCCTCTTTAATGCTCACCCTCTATTGTATCAACCAAGATATCCTTCTCCAGGGACTTGTCCCTTCTGACAACATGACCAAATTAGGTGAGAAGTCTGGCCATTCTCAGTTCTGAGGAGCATTCTAGCTGCATTTCTTCTAGGACAGATTTATTCATTCTTCTGGTAATCCATGGTAGTTTCAGTATTCTTCACCAATACCACAATTCAAAAGTATTAATTCTTCTTTGGTCTCCATTATTCATTGTCCATCTCTCACATGCGTAAGAGGTGATTGAAAATACTATGGCTTTGGTCAGGCACATCTTAGTCTTCAAAGTGACAGCTTTGCTTCTTAACACTTTAAAAAGCTCTTTTGTGGCAGATTTGTCCAGTGCAACATAATGTCTGATTTCTTGACTTCCATGGATATTGATTTTGGATCCAGGTAAAGTGAAATCCCTGAAACTTCAATCTTCTAACCATTCATTGTGATATTTATTGGTGCAGTTGTGAGCATTTTTGTTTTCTTTATGTTGAAGTGTAATCAATGCTAAACACTGTAGTCTTTGATCTTCATCAGTAAGTCCTTCAAGTTTTCTTCATTTTCAAGCAAGCAAGGTTATGTCATCTACATATCACAGGTTGTTAATGAGTCTTCCTCAAATCCTAATGCCACATTCTTCTTCATATAGTCCAGCTTCTCAGATTATTTGCTCAGCATACAGATTGAATATGTATGGTGATAGATACAACTCTGATGCATACATTTCCTGATTTTAAATTATGCAGTATCCCTTGCTGTGTTTGAACAACAACTTCTTGGTCTATGCACAGGTTCCTCATGAGCACAATTAAGTGTTCTGAAATGCCCATTCTTCTCAATGTTATCCATAATTTGTTATGATCCAACAGTCAAATGCATGTACATAGTCAATAAAACACAAGTAACATCTTTCTGGTATTCTTTGCTTTCAGCCAACATGCATCTGACATCAGCAATGATATCCCTCATTCCACATCCTCTTCCAAATCCAGTTTACATTTCTGGAAGTTCCCTGTCAGTATACTGCTGCAACCATTTTTGAATTGTCTTCAGCAAAATTTTACTTGCATGTAATATTAATGATATTGCTTGATAATTTCCACATTCTTTTAGATTGCTTTTCTTTTGAATGGGCACAAATATCTACCTCTTCCAGTTGGTAGGCCTGGTATGTCTTCCAAATTTCTTGGCATCAATGAGTAAGTGCCTATAGTGCTATATCCATTTATTGAAACATCTCAATGAGTATTCTGTAAATTCCTGGAGCCTTAATTTTTTGCCAGTTCCTTCAGTGCAGCTTGGACTTCATCCTTCAATACCATTGGTTCTTGATCATATGCTAGCTCCTGAAATGATTGAACATCAACTAATTATTTTTTGGTACAGTAACTCTGTGTATTCCTTCCATCTTCTTCTTCTTCCTTTTTGTTTTGTAAAATTATTATTGTGATTTGGGTGAAAGTTCACAGAGAAAATCCATTTTCTATACAGCAGTTCACATACTTTGTCTCATGACATTGACTAAAATTTCCCACAATGCAACAGCTCCCCTCCCTCTTCCTCGCTATAGTAACTTCTTTCTTGTGCCCTTCCCTCCCATTCATTCTTGCCCCTCAAGGTGTCTCCCTGTGTATGCACAGCCTTTCTATTCTTCCATGATTGATCTCAAAAAGGAGTTTATCTACCTAATATAAACGTTCAGCTCATATGCCTGTCTTTTGTTTGGCTGGAAGCCACAGGAGTAGATTCATTCCAGACCTAAGGGTCATAATCTCAGCAGTTCCATTAGGCTCTATCAGACCGACAAGCCTGGTCCCCCTTCTTATTTTTTTTAATCATTTTGAGTTTTGTTCTACATTGTTTTCCCACTCTATCCAGGATTTCCTACGTAGATCCCCCTTCAAGTGGTTGACAGTTATAGCTGGGCACCATCTACTTCTTCTGGTATCAAAGTCATATAAACTGAGGATTGCATCTGTACCAGTTCCTTGGAATAATTCTTTCCATGTGTCTTTGGTTTACTTCATTCTTCTTTGCTCTGGTTGAGGAGAGACCCATCACTGCATGTAGATTGCTGCTAGCAAGCTTTTAAGATCCCAGTCCCTACTCACCAAAGTGGGATGTGGAGCAATATTTTTGAGTAGTATGTTATGCCCGTTGTGCTTCATGTCCCCTGCTACCATGATCGCAAGGCCACAGGTCCAACTACTTGCTCCCTCCAGGCAGCTGACTGTGGTCAAGAAGTGACTACAATCTTGTCCCTTGTCAGCTCTACTATATACCTGGAAATTCTTACAGAACATACAAACACACTTGTAGAAACATTGTCTGCCAACCCTACATGGTCATGGGTACACTACACCCTGCCTTGACATACCTAATAATTTAGCCTGTCTATCCATCCATCCACTCATATATCAATATTTGCCATCACTGATAATGCAGTACTGTGTGTGCAAAAGAGTTCATCTTTGTTGTCTGTACCTCTCATGCACCTCTCTATGTCTTCCTCAATGCCACTGTGTTGATCACTCACATTTGATACATTTCCCCCCCTTCACTCAAATCAACCCAAATCAACTTGTCTCTACCTATCCAGTAGTGCTTCCTCTCTTCCTCTTCCACCTCTGGTAACCAACAAAGTTTCCTTACATATATAAACCTTTCCTTGACTTTTTACAATAACAAACTAATATAATATTTGCCCCTCTGTGATTGACTTATTTCACTTAGCCTGATGTCCTCCAAGTTCATCCACATTATGCAGTGTTTTGCTGACTCTACTTTATTCTTAAGGGTTGCATAGTATTCCATTGTGTGTATGTACTACAGTTTGGTTATCCTTCTTCTGTTGACAGGCACCTAGGTGTTTCTGTCTTTTTGCTCTTGTAAATAATGCGGTGATAAACATGGGTGTGCATATATCTGTTTTTGTCCTGGCACTCACATTTTTAGGATACATAGCTAGCAATGAAATTGCTGGGTCAAATATTATTTCTAATTCCAACTTTTTAAAGAATTGCCTTACTGCTTTCCACAGTGGTTGTATCATTTTACAGTACCACCAGTAGTGTATGAGAGTCCCAATCTCTGTGCACCCTCACCAGCATTTGTTATTTTCTGTCTTACTGAACTTTGCTACTAGTGCTGGGGCAAGATGGTATGTCATTGCTGTTTTGATTTGCATTTCTCTAATGACTAATGATTGTGAACATTTCTTCATGTGTTTTCTGGCTGTGTGAATATCCTTTTTGCTGAAGTGTCTATTCATGTCTTTCACCCATTTTTAAATTGGATTACTTGTCTTTTTGTTGTTGAGATGTTGTAGTTTTCTATAAATTTTAGAGAGCAGTCCCTTGTCAGATATGTCATGGCTGAATATTTCCCCCCCAATCTTTTTACTCTTTGAAGAAGTCTTTCGACTCACATAAAAATTTAATTTTTAAAAGGTCCCATTCGTCTAGTTTCTCTTCTGCTCTTTGTGCATTTTGGATTATGCTTGATAGTCTATTTATGCCATACATTGTTGTTGTTGTTGTTGTTATGTGCCGTCGAGTCAGCCCTGACTCATAGCGACCCTTCCTTGGGTTTCCGAGGCAGTATCACTACAGAAG